>NC_051285.1:1028283-1235783 GCF_015220745.1 Sebastes umbrosus | reverse complement strand
AATCACTTTGATTGTTTTTCTTTTGGAATGAACTAACTGACCGTGAGCGACGAAGCGCCGCACAGCCGAACTTTGAATACCTGTTTCTATTTATTCCTTATTCCAACGGACGATGAACGTCTGATTGGTGAAGTTGAAATGAGGAGTTACCTGATACGATATCTCCTCATTTCACTATAAAAACCTGAATAAGGTGAGAGCCGGCTGGAGGAGATCACCTGATGCATCCATGAACGTCACCTTCTCAATAACACAGAAACAAGAAATGAACTATAGTGATCTGGTTCTTTTGGTGACCCTGAACCTTCACATCTGTGTGGACTGTGTATGTTACCATGGAGACCATATGACACAACAACATATACGTGAGAGATATGTAAGGGCGTATCTGAGGAAACCTCCTCACAATGTCTATTTGCTTACTTACTTTTGAGATGGTAGAGTTCATATAGCACTTTTCCAAAACAGCTTACAAAGACATAAATACCAGATCAAAGTGGAATAACAATTATTAAATATGATTATAAATAATGAAATCTATCTGGCAACCCCTCCAACCTTTGCACAATGGCTCAGAGATATGTTTTATTTTATTAAGTTGAAGAAGATCCGGTAGACTATTAACGGGTCAGCCGACAAGTTTTCATTGATTTGGCAACCTTTCCTCGGTCGTGTTGATTCCTTACACTCAGATAACTTTGTGGCTGATTAAAGTGTGGTGTATGTGTACATACATGTATATGTATATGTATATATATACAGTATATGTGTGTATATGTTTGACCAGGAATATTGCAAACGAAGCATTGGAAGGACCCCAGATTTGTCTTTGTGTTCAATACTCCTGTGCTTGTTTTATGCTTGTTAGTGCCCTAGATGATAGATGTACTGTCCTAGACCTCTAACAATTTATCATTATTTATTTATGTGTTTATTTTTATTTTCTTATTTTTTTTATTATTATTATTTTAATTATGACTACTTTATTTCATTTGTATATATTTTTATTTTTTATTATTATTATTTTAATTATGGCTATTTTATTTTATTTGTATATTTGTGTGTATTTATTTTCATTTATTTTTTTATTTTTATTATTTTAGTATGACTATTTTATTTTATTTGTATATTTTTATTTATTTTTTATTATTATTATTTTAATTATGACTATTTTATTTTATTTGTATATTTGTGTGTAATTATTATTATTTTGTTATTATCATATTATTATTTTAATTATAACTATTTTATTCTATTTGTATATTTGTGTGTATTTATTTTCATTTATTTTTTTATTTTTATTTTTTATTATTATTATTTTAATTATGACTATTTTACTTTATTTGTATATTTGTGTGTATTTATAATTTTTTTAATTTATTCTTTGTACACTAATTTTTCTTTTAGATGAGTGTCCTCTGGGTATTGTCATGGCTGGGGGGTTGGGTGGGATATCTATCAGTCCAAACATGTTTGTGCAGTGGATTGTCAGAGTTGTATTAACAAAATTCAGAAATAAACTCTGTTTAAAAAACAAAAAAAACACACAGATCTTTGCTGACGACTGTCGGGAGGAATCAGGACCAAAGTGATCTTGATTCTGGTGTCGTGTTTGGACCCGGCGTTAGTTTAGTTTACTTCCATGTGAATGGACTCGATTATTTTGACCCCTATGGCCACAAAACGTCGTCAATATTAAAATGTGTTTGAAGCAGCTACTCGACTCCATTTCCACCTGAAAGGAAAGAGATGAAGGTGGACTGATAAGGTGTGTGTGTGTGTGTGAGGCTGAGGGGTCTTTAACACAACCCAAAACAACGTCCCTGAAGCTGTTCCTGTAATCTCTCCCAGTTTCCCTCCCTCTCAATCACTCTTTTCTCTTTTCCTTCTCAATCACTCTTTCTTCCCTCCAGGAGTCACATCAAAGACCACAGTGTGTGTGTGTGTGTGTGTGTGTGTGTGTGTCGGACATACCACATCTTATCTGTGTGAGTAACAGACCTCCTCCTGGTTTATCTCTCACACCGCTGCCGGAGGTTTATCAGCGGTGGAAGCAGAGCAGCGGTGGAATGGAAGTAAGTACATTTACTCAATACTGTATTTAGAGTACATATTCAAGGTACTTGATGAAGAGTAAATTCTCCTCTTCGTCCTCTTGAAGATAAATAAACTCTTTAAAAAGCCTCTCGGATCAGCTGGAAACATCAGAGATACGAGGTTCTCACAGGACGGAGGATGATCTTATAGACCATGATGCATTGCTGCATCTGCATCTGTGTTTGTTCTGTCTGCTGGGATGGAAGCTCTCATCACATCACAGTGAAATCACAGTTAAGCTGAAATATTAATAACAATTGTGCATTTTGCGATAAAAGCAACACGTTATGAAAAGATACAGATATCGGGGCGCTGCAAATTTGGCCCCTGGGAGCCACGGCAGCCATTGGCGGCCCCGACAACATACACCTATAGAACGGCCAGATCTTCAGCTTTCCATCGGTGCATTTCTCTTTTCATTAGCAGTAAAACTGAAAGAGATATCGCTGGATCAAACTCAGGATTGACATTGTCGTTTTATCACGAAGACAAGGGGGTGAAGTTTGACCCTGAAGTGACCTTCATGCTCCAAGTATTTGGTTTTCTTTGGAACTCATCAATAATCATAAAATCAGTTTTCAACAACATTTAGTAATATTACATATGAACCTCTGTCTGTGCCAGATGTGTTGCTTTTATCGCAAAATGCACAATGGTTATGCTGAAGTGTCCCGCTACCAGTCTGGTTTTCTTGTCCCGCTGTCTCAATCCGTTGTTTGTCATGTTGCGTGTATCCGGATCTCGTTGGCGTTGGCCGGAGACGATGAGTTTCCCTTTTTCTTCTCTGATTCTGTTGTCACATCCGAACTCACCGCTGAGTGTCCGTTCTTATAGGACAAATGATCTCACCTCCTTATAGGTAAATCCTGAAATAGATTTAGCACCGACGTGTCTGCATTCCTGAAACGTTTCCCCTCTGTGAAGGTGAAGTCTACTTTAGTGCATTATATATATATAGATATATAGAAGTTTTACCATGAGTCAACAAACCTCCTGTTATAATCAGACTTAGTGGCACAAAGGCTCCTTGAGAGAAACTCCATCCCTCCTCCTCCGTGATAAAGCTGCCCACCTCGAGGGCGTCTTGGCTGGAGGCCGGGGGTCGACTCTCCTCCCCCTGATAGCGGCCTGAAGGGCCACATCACAGGAACACGTGGCCCCTTTTTGATAAGTCGGCCCGTTCCGGCAGCTGAAGACGATCGCTGAGCGCAGGCAGAGCTGATAGCAGCAGAAAACGACGCTGTTAAAACAACCGGACGGACGGACAGAAGAGAGCACCTGAAACACAGACGACATGTCAACAATGGACATCACTGACATCATAAAGGAGGGCAAGAGGAATGATAGGTCAACTACGACGGCGTATTAGGACCATCGTAGGTTAAAAAGGGTTAAATTATGGAGCCGGAAGAGGGGGGTAATATTCAGAGAAAAAACTTGGATATTCTCTGAGATTATAAAGTCAGACATTTGGAAGAAAGAAACTAAAAAGAAATAAATAAATAACACCGCAGACGCCACCGCTAAACAAGTACAAAATATAACGATTATATTAGTATTTATGTTCATAAAAGATGATGAGTCTGTGGCACAGAGGAATAAACTCAGATCAGTACAGACTAAATGTGTTTTAGTAGAATCAGTGAATGGTTGTTTTTTCATGGGGTTTGTTGACGATAAGAAACACAGTGAACCTCAGCTGACTTTAATCCTTAAAGAGGATTTGGTTTTGTTGTTTTTAGCGTGCAGGTCACGGATTTGCTTCCAGGGTGGAAGTCCTGTTCCAGACCGTTGGAGACTGAGAACACCTGTGAGGCTTCATGCTCTGTTAGCGGTGTATGGAGTGAAGAGAGACAGGTGAGAGAGACAGAGACAGGTGAGAGGACAGCAAGCGGGCGATGAAGAAAGGCAGAGAGAGCTTGTGAGCGTTACATCTTTAGCCATTAAACCTCATGAGATATGACCCACCCCTGGTCGTGATGGTGGTACTTGGAGAGTCAAATATTTTGAGAAAAAAAAAAAATTTGGAGTAAAAAGTTTGAGAACCACTGACGTACACCACTTCTATGTGACATCTACTGTTGACTTGCTATGTCCCCCTAAAGACCCCCTGGACCCCCTAAAGAAGACTAGAACGGCTCTATTGTGGCTCTCAGAGGGTTAAACAGGAAAAACATTTGACAACGAAACAACGAGGTTATCACTTTTTTTAAAAACTAAGTTGCTTTAGAACATAAAACAGAACATGTGACATTCGATGATAAAAAGCGAGAGAGGAAGCAGTCGTGTGCAGCAGACGTCTTCATCCTTCAGAGGAGGGAGAGGAGGACAGGAAACAGAGGGAGAGAGGAAGAGGACGCAGACGGGAATCAGCGGAGCGTGACAAATATCTTCATCCTGTCGAGAAGAAGAGAGAGAAACGCTGAGACGAACAAGATGGACACAGAAACTCCTCAAGCTGGGAACACCCGGCCACTCAATAAGGACAAAAGTATACGCTCCGGTATTCTTATGTAAATTCAGCAGAGTGAATCATATCATGTGAGTTATGATGTCATCTCTCCAGCGGACGGAGGACTCAGTTGATGGAAGGGATGATATGATGACATCACTTTACTCTACCTGCTGCTACTAACCTCACCTCTACATGTCACCTTGCTTCAGACGGTACAGCACTGATAGATGAAGTACGACTGGTCGTGTTTGTATACGGCTTGTATACGGCCAATTATGCACATATTTATATTAGTTGAATTTGTTTCTGTTGGCATGACATATTACAGAAGTTCTAGTTTGCACAACGGTCGGAAAAGGTCCCTTTGTGTGTGAGTGTGTGTGTGAGTGTGTGTGTGAGTGTGTGACACTTCAAACAGAAGTAGCTCCGGCCACAGTGTTGCTCCGTGTGTGGTCAGAGTATCACAGACATATTTACTGTGTAGAAATACCAGAAACGCTTGTGGCCATCTTCAAGTGTGTGTGTGTGTGTGTGTGTGTGTGTGTGTGTGTGTGTTTGTTCATGACTGAGTCAATTAAAGTGGTTTCAACCAAACTATGAGGTTGAGTTACACACGTGTGTCTGTGTTTTAGATACAAGTTACTGCGTGTGTGTGTGTGTGTGTGTGTGTGAGGCAACATGTCGCTCAACATTTTTAAAAATACACAATAAGTTTAAGTTTAAAGTTATGACTTTATTCTCGTAATATTATGACTTTTTTTCTTAAAATAATATGACTTTATTCTCATTAAATTACGACTTTTTTCTGGTAATATTCTGACTTTATTCTCTAAATCTCAGATTTTTTCCCCCTCGATGTGGCCCTAATACTCCGTCGTAGAAATGCTTCATGTAGTGTCACTACTGGTTTTACTACATTTCCCAGTAGCAGTTGGGTAGCGTGGTTATGTGATGTAACGTGTCCGGTAGTGATTTGTGTTTTTGTCCCCTACGAAGTGGAGTAACACCACAAAACTTTACTCTGCAGCACTGAAACTTAAAGTCATCAAACATGTGTTACTTGTTCAGTTATCTCGTCGTAGATTCTCCAAATAAAGTGATTTAATCTAGATAAACTTATTGAAAAAAAGACCCAAATGATAATAAACCATAATTATTTTGGAAGTACTTAGAGGTCTAATCAGCAGCTCATTTCTCCTCACTTAGTGTAACACGATGCATGTTCTGAGCTGCAGTCACAATAAATCAATGTGGGTTATGTGCTAATGGGCTGTAATATAAAATCTAAACGTGCATGCGTGCGTTGAGCTGGATGTTTGGTCCCGGTGGCTCGATGCCAACCCAAATCGCCTGCTGGCAGCCTGAATGCAGCAGGCCTGCCTCTGCCTGAGAGCCATTTCACAGGTAATTAATGGACATAATGACTGCAATTCAAGGGGGAAAAAAAGGAGTGTGGGCTCGCTCTTATAAACGCACCAACATCGTGATCCACACACACACACACACACACACACACACACACACACACAGGCCATTAGGCAGCTAAAGGCTGGAGTTATAATTCCTCCTCCACACAGTGAGTGTAGTCGTGTTTACAGCTTTCAACAATATATAACAACATATACTCATCTTCACACGCTGGAACACCAACCACAGAGCTTCTCTCACAGATAGAGGTTTAATACACACACACTCGTACGTCTGTCTGAAGGGTTTTTCTTTGGGTGGATCTGCGTCACGGCGCTACCACACACGCCTGGAATCACTTATGTCGCCACACATCCATAAACCAACACAGGAAAGACGTGTGGCACCACGAAACTACACGGTTCACCACTCGGGCCAAGAGCTCAAAGTGCTTCCATACTGAACTCTGGGGCTTTTTACACGGCTGATTACGCTGCTTGTGGTTTGGTGTTACCTATATTTCATGTACATTATGTGTGTGTGTGAAATAAAAGGTCGTTTTTAGGTTTAATGTCACAGTTTTGTTGAGTTTTTTTTGGTATCAGGGTGGCTCCTCCATGAAGTGCTTCTTTTATTCATTTATATACAGTATGGTGTGTTTGAGTGTTACTGATGGATGAGTGACGGTTAAGTGAAGGTTAATAATGAGCAGTTTGAAGAGGCAGTTTGGGCTTTAAGCAACCTTGTCTCCTGAAAATGAAGTTCCCATACAACTGAACAGTAATTCTCAATTACGATTCGAGGGAAGCATATTTTCGGGTCACCGTTTTAAACACATGGTCAATATTTTAATTCAAACAAAACAAAACAAATATGCAACAAAACTACTTGTTAAAGTTTAGTTAAACACCATGGTGGTTTGGTGGTTAAAATAAGTATGTTTTTTAGGTAATTTAACTTATTGATGTAACTTAAAATAAGTCAACGTTTACTTTTGGTTTCACCAGTTCGCGGGTGCCATGCAATCGTTCCGACGGCGCATTATTCCAAAACAACAGTAGTCGGAAAAATTTCCTATTTAATAGAATAGAATAGAAAGCTTTATTGTCATCGTGTTAAATACAATGACATTCACAGTGTCCACTTCTGGTCAGAGCTTTAAAACAAATACTTGACAAGACTAAACGAGGCAGATAAAACATATAACAGGTGAAACACACACAGTTATAAAGCAAATAAAACAGGTAAAGTAGATGTAATAAATAAATATAAACAGGGCATTACACTTGAGGAATAAAATAGGTAAAGTAGATGTAATGTAAACAGAGGTAAATGCACTTGTAAAATAGGTAGAGTAGATGTAATAAATAAAATGCAAACAAAGGTAGTTGCACTTGAGGTACTGCATATATTGCATCAAAGGATATATTGCACAGTCAAATGTATGTCACACCGAGGCTGGAGCCCTGGAGGTGTAAATGTTGTTTTTGAAAGGCTAAATGCCAACACATATGGATTGAAGCAGAATATTAAAACATGTGGCACACCATGGTTTGCTGGTTAAAATAATTGTTTGTTAGGTTACTTAGGTTATGGATGTAACTTAACATAAGTCAACGTTTACTTTTGGTTTCACCAGTACACGGTTGCCATGCAATAGTTCCAACGTTATAGGAGTTATCCCGAAAACAAACTGCCATTGTTTTCGAAGGTCTATTGGATCCGCCCCGTGATTCGGATCTGCTCCAAGATTTATTGGCTTCTTCCTTGGCCCATGCTTCACTCTTCCACCAAGTTTCATGATAATTGGGTCAGTTGTTTTTCCATAATCCTGCTGACAAACAGACAAACCAACAAACCAACAAACCAACAAACCCAACCAAAAACATAGGAGGTAATAATATCAACTACCTATCATTGAGCGTAATAATAGCAAGTTAGCCTTTAGCATCCTATCCAGATTAAGAAATCCTTAGTTTCTTGGATGTTTCAAAGCCAAGACCACATTTCCCATGAATCCTGTTGCTTCCCGTCCCTGATTGGATGCTGCTACTCATCTTCCAACTCTGCAATGTTTGTTTTTAAAAATCCCAAAAAGAGAGAGCTGGTAGTGAGTGTGAGCTCTGTCTGACCGGACAAAAAGCTCCTCTGTTGGTCTCCCAGAGGACCAATCAGCCGCTCTGCAGCTGTGGGTCGGTACTCACCGATGACAGCAAGTCAGTTAGACACGACACCTACCTATAGACTACAATACGTGCACACACACACATGTGCAAACACATGCACACTGACCTGTGATCTCTGTGACCTGAGCTCTCTCCCAGGAGGGCTCAGCTGGACAGCCCTGACCACCTGCCCCGCGTCACTGGTCTGCGACTACACACTGAACACACACTTTCACATGAGGATGTGAGCAGCAGTTGAAGCTCCCAGTTAGTGGAGGGTTTGTTTGTTTCACCGGCTCCTTATCGAGCGACTTCACACATCCGTCTGTTTACAGGTCTTTGGGCAGTACAACTGTATATGTGAAGAAAAATGTATAAAGTCTTTTGTGACTCCAGACGAAGCTGTGCATAGTCTGATAAATTGCCTCAAGTGATGTCACTTGAGTCAGCGTTGGTTGACGCAGAAGACGCGCTGAAGAAGATCGAAAATCCCCCCCAAAAAATGTTGGGGTGTTGAGTGATCTCTGCTGCTAGAGGCTTGAAACTAGGTTAGCCGCTACTAGCAGAGCACACCTGAAACTCTGACTGAACTGTCTGTGGTTGAGTTGCCTTGTGAGTAATGTAGGCAGCAAGGATCGACAAGGAAGGAGAGTGCGTGGAACATGGATGTATAAAGAGAACTGGATCCAGCGTTGGAGGCAGGGCCCCGTTCATTCCTATGAAAGTTGCTCAGTGGAACATGAAGCAAAAGAAGCTTGACTTTCAAGTATAAAATTACCCGGATATTTCGGCGATCTTCGGCATTCATTGAACCCGTGGAGCAGGCGCACTGGCGTTTCTCTTTAACCTCGCCTCCAAGCCCTCGCTCCAGCCTCGGTCTGGGTCTCGGTCTTCTGGCGGACTGTTTCTCAGTGCCTCGTGGCCAATTTTTGAGAATCTTGACTTCTTCATGTTTGTATGTAAACAACCGACCCGGTCTCACGGGAAGGCGTTTAAATAGCACGACATTACACGGATATTCTGCGTGTCATGAGGACGCATTTTAAGCTTTTTGCATGTCTTGTACGCCATGCAACAAAAGTACGGTATCGTCTGCAGGATTGGAAAGATTTATTAGATTAAAAAAAACAGGATTAGGGAAAACATCTTGGTTGAGCTTAAAATAAGTACATAAACCCAGTAAAATAAGTACGGAAATAATGTAACATAAGCATGGAAAATACATCACAAATGTCACGAACGTAACTTACACCGGCCTCCTGGTTGAAAGTCGAGCGTTTGATGGACCCGCCCACCATAAACAGTCTTTCCCTCTTTTTATTCTACGTCACTAGCTCTGACCGGAGCATATTTACGTGGAGCATTTACACTGCAGTTACTACAGACTACATGGCGTATAAATGACACACCAAATGCAAGAAAGGCGTTCGTATTGCACGCTAAACGCCTCGTGCATTATCGTGGCATTGCCTTTTCGTGCGAGCGGACTGAAACACAAATACTTTTCATTTCTCTGCATTTTTTTAGTTTCAGCAAAAAATCCTGTGAAAATCCTTCCTGGTGCGGTCAGCTCATGTTTCTGGCAGCTCTTTCTCTTTGGCTTTGCACGCTGCCTTTCTATAAATCTGAGCCATTAGTTCACTAAAGGAAAATGATTTATCTCAGCAGCTCTCCTGAAGAGGAAACCACAGAGCTCTACAGGTGTTGACCTTACATCATGAACTTTAAAAGATCTCATCAGTTTGGTCTTTGCAGCAGTCAAGGGAGAAGGATCGGTTTGCTCTGAGGTGATTTGAACTCCGAGCACCCTTGGGTGACAGGTGTGTGAGCAGTGTCACCTGAGGGAGGCGGATCAGGTGAGGCAGGGTGAGGTGAGGTTAGATAAGCAGAGGTCAGGGGAGGAAACCGCTGCTCCGGGAGATGCATTTTTTCAACATACCCAAAGAAAAAGAAATGATTACAAACCCGAGCTAACTTCTCTGCTCGAAGTGAAACCAGAAATATTTAACACGAGGTCAGAGACCTGATCGGAGAGAAGTGGAGTCAGGTGAGGTGAAGCGAGGAAGGCGGCGGTTTAGAGGCGTCCAGCTGAAGACGATGAGCTGCTGCTGCGTGTCCTAAATGACACTTCATCTAATTAGACAACATTCCTGAGTGGACCAGCTAAAGACACCTGTAATTTAAGGGTTAAGGTGTGGACCATACCTTTCATTGACACCACGCTGTGTGTGTGTGTGTGTGTGCGTGTGTGAGGAGGGTTAAGTGATGATTAGGGTCATGTTCAGACCGACGTTAGCACTGCGTCAAAAATGCAGCTTCCTCATTCACTTCAATGAGACCACCGGAGGGATCTGGAAAGAGTTTAACCAACTGACGCTTTTCTATTTCTTTTCTAATGAAGCTGTTTTCAATCTGAACGTCCGAGTATAAAGGAGTTTCTATCTAACCCAGAGGTCAACCTGCGTCTCTTCAGCTCCTCTCCAGTGGCTCCCTGTGGATTTATAAAAACGGAAATGAATAACTGTTTTTTGTTTACATTTTCATTTTTATTTATCATTGTTGTAGTTCTATGGTATGACGGTACGACGGAGTATTAGGGCCACATCGAGGGAAAAAACAAATCTGACATTACGAAAATAAAGTCATAATATTATAAAGTAGGAATTTTACCTGTTATTTTATTTTTTTCTCGTAGAATTATGACTTTATTCTCGTAATATTCCGACTTTTTTTCTCGTAAAGTTATGACTTTATTCACGTAATATTACGATTTTTTTTCCTTTTTTTTTGCCTAAAAAGGCTCTTTTGTTAGTAAAAGTTGCTGACCACTGAACTAGCCGGATTATTTTCAGTTTCAAGATGCTTCAGGCAACTCAGATTTGTCATTTTTTTTAGGAGATTACAAACTTTTAACAGCTATAACAAAACAAGCTGTAAAAGTCCCCTGCAGATCAAACTGAGAAGACGTAATATTTGTGACAATCACGAATATCCCTGATGAGGGACTTCTGTGTGAAAACATTCCTTCTTCATACTCACCAACCCTCCCCATTTTCCCAGAGAGACTCTCGTTTTTCATCGCCCTCTCTCGGTTTCCTCCCGGCGTCACAATTCTCCCGTATTTCTACCGATTTATGACAATTTGTTTCCCCTTCCCAGACGACAACAGAGCTACACCAACTTTCCCTCGCCGCAGCGTGCAGCGCCCAAAGTCGGGCTTTGCTTGATGCAGTGAAAAGTCGTCGTGGCGCGGCGCAAGTCGTCAGAAATAACGTGTTTCAGAGGTCAGTGGTGGCGTTGTCCTGTTGTGTCTGGACCTTCACTGAGTGAGAGAAGGAGAGAGAAATGGAGAGAACTTAGAGAGAGAAATACTCAAACAGGAGCAGAAAATAAACAAAAACTGATGAATATAGAAGTCACCAGAATGAAGGAAACAAAGTCTCTGAAACTCAAAGTGTTCTGTGGGAGGACGCCCCTCTTTGGTTTGGCAACCCTCCCTTGTTTCCAGGTCTCAAGGTTGGTGAGTATGACCTTCTTAATGAACCTTACTGTCGCTACGTAGATCACCAGATGAGTGGAGGTAAAGGGAGGCAGAGCAGACACAATACATGGGTGTAAATAAGCTGCAACTCATCACCACAAACGTCACAACGTCTCAGCTTTGTGTGTTTTCTCCGGCTCAGACCGACTGAGCCTCTCTCACCATAAACCAGCGACAATATAGCAGCTCCTAATTGTTGAGTTTAACACCTGGTGATTACAGGCGCTCATAAAAGTCCCCTCTGACTGGGACGCCCACCCGACCCCGATCCCCCCCCCACCACCATCTCCCCTCACTCCTACCAGGCCACACAGAGCGCCAGCGCCAATCAGCAAGCCTCTTCTTCTAACGCCGTTTTGTTTTTCATTTTACAGCCCAAAGAGGGAGGAGAAGTCTACACTCATTTAGCTAACGGAGACCAATAAACTCAGAGATTTAGATTAATTGACCATTTACAAGCAGAGGAGGAGGCGGGCTGGGTAAACTTGGCTGAC
This sequence comes from Sebastes umbrosus, assembly GCF_015220745.1. NCBI lineage: Eukaryota > Metazoa > Chordata > Actinopteri > Perciformes > Sebastidae > Sebastes > Sebastes umbrosus. Next base: position 1,223,624 of record NC_051285.1, on the reverse strand, counting down.
GTTGAAATACTGACAAAGACCGACAGACGTCAGAGGAATCAGGTTTCTGTATGAATCCACAAATATGAAAGCAACTTCTGTTGAATTTAAAGATAGAAAAATGCCTATTTAATGTTTCAAATCAAGAGAAAAGTGAGTGATTTTGATTAATAACTTTTAAGGGATAATACTTTTATACTCAGACGCTTGCCTCTTTTCTAGCCTTCATGGTTTTCCTGCACACTTTCAGCACAGTTGCAGATCTCTTCCTCCTACAGAAGGTCATGTTCATATTCAGATACAACTTCAGGATCAGATGCTCCATCAAGGTGTTTAAAGGCATGAACAAAACGCCGCCATACAAACTATCCGTTTTACTCTCTGCAGTTTTTTATTTGTACTATGCAGAGACAACAAAGTTTCTGTCGGTAGATTGTAGAAGATATTAAAGTGGACGATCAGCTTCCAAATAATACTTTTAGGATTTGATCTTAAATGTAGAATTAATGGAAAATAAAGGAATGCTATGAAGGAGACATTTCTCTGTGATGCTACGTACACACACGTTCGTACTTCTATACTTCCATCATGAGGTTCTCGAGCCTCTAACCTTGACCGGAACCGTTGGGTTATGCTCAAAAAGAAGTAGTTCAAAACGATGTGTTGTCGGAAATCCAAAGTGTTTCTAGTCAGGGGAGGACGCGGAGCTATTGGACTGCCTGTCAAGCAGTTCTGACCGAGTTTACTGGCGCCTTATCCATCATTGCTAAATGCCTAACCCCGGCCTTTACCTTAAACTGAAGCTGAACCTTCGTAAAGTCTTCGTCAGGCTGAAATTTCACTCAACCTTAAAGGTAGAATATGCAACAATCATCTAAAAAATAGAGGCTAATACAAAAATAATCCCTCTAAATCATCACTCAAGCCTGCTTTATGGTTGACATAGTGAAGCCAGCGTGAAAGCGCCGCAAGTTGCGCGGTGGTTTGTCGTGCACCTGCGAGCGCTGCGCCTTTCATTTCAACTCGGACGCCTTCGGGGGAAGACAGGCCGCGCAGGTTGACCTGCACAGACGTCTCTACGACTGTTCACTGAGAGACAACAGGGACAGTCACGTGACCACGGGGACAGTCACGTGACCACGGGGACAGTCATATGTCCACAGGGACAGTCACATGACCACAGGGACAGTCAAAAGACCACAAGGACAGTCACAGTTCTTGCTGATCCACAGACTATTTAGTTTGTACGCCTCCTGGAGTTTCGCAGCATATTGCAACGAACAATAAACTGAGCATCAACGCCTCTGTGCATGTCATATTAGCTGTAGAGAAGTGTTTGTACCAGGCTGTAAACATGTTTATTTCTGCTGTAGAGTTGGACATTTGAACATCGGGGGGGGGTCTCTGGGGACTGACTCGTTTTTGGAGCCTCAAGTGGCCGTTTGAAGAACACTTTGTGTCGGCTTCATGTCGCCTGGTTTTAACCCTCCAACAGCCCAAGATGTCCTCACTCCCAAGGTCAAACTGGCCCTCCCAAAGATAGACGTACACACACACACACACACACACACACACACACACAGAGAGGCGGTGGTATAATGACAGAGCCATTGTTGTCTGCTCTCAGTGAGCGGCTCTGACAGACAGCGTCAGTGGAACACCAGGACTTTAAACATACAGTGTGCGTCTGTTATATTTGTGAGTCTCAGAGCATCTCCTGTGTAATTTTACGTAACATTTACACAAAAGGCCTCTCAGCCTCTCAGGGAGGTGACCCTTTAACAACAGGCTGCACACATGGGAAAGTTTTCTGCTTAATTTGACTTTTAGAAAAACAGAGCGAGCATTACAAGCTGCCGTTTAAACGACGAGATCGATGGCGGCGGCGCGAGCCAGGTTTCCTCTCTCTAATTCTGGCCGTGCGTGATGTTTTCATTTTAATTCCACGTCTAGCCTCGTTTTAGTTTCCAGTTTACATACGGTCGGAGCACAAAGAAGCATTTTCTGCGTAGAATATGCACAAACATTTGTGATTTCCCTCTCTGATAACGGTTGTTGTGCAGCGGTGGCCGGTCGGAGCCTAATGGATGTGGAGGAAAACACTTGTGTGCTGGTTGTATAGCGTCTTTGTCAGAGGGGTCCTCGAGCCCTGGCTGAAGATGCCTTCTCATTAAGTCGGGGGGGTGGTGCTGGGTCTTATTGTTGTGCTAATCAGGCACAGATGTGGACACCCCGACTCCAGAAAATCATCCAAGCAGTCTTGACAGCAGACGCCTCTCAGGAGGGAGCGGGGGGGCGAGATCCTGGAGGAACCGTTATAATTGTTTTTGACAGCAATCCAATACAAATATGTACATGCGTGAAAATGAATCAAGCTTTGAGCTGTCAACCTCTGAACTGAGATATTTATGACGGCGGGGTGGAGGGAAGAGACGGGCTTCTTTTGTCAGGGATGGGAAAGAGAGAAGGAGGGATGGGGGGAGAGAGATTTCATCCTCCTCCTCCTTAAAGCTACCAATGATATGCCCTTGAGCAAGGCACTTTTATTAACAACAACTAACCATCTCCGGTGTCTAATAAACACAACGCTGTCTACGGCGACGGCCACGCTGATTTAAAACTAAAACACCCAGACGTCAAACGGAGGAAGTAGATATACGGAGGAAGTACAGCAATGGACTAATGACGAGGTGAAGCCTTAAAGTACCAGACGAGTATATATCCTAAAGCTCAATGTGTAGACATCTGTAGAATATGTCACGGACAGTGAAGGTGATCTATTGACTGTATATTAACATGATACCAGCTACATTACTACAGTTTCAATGTCTATCTGTAGAATATGTTATGGAGAAGAAAAAAAAGTAAATACTAATTTTTAAATCAACACTTCATGCTTTCATTTCAAAATAAAAGCCCTCAAGCATTTTTTTTTCTGTGGACAGAATTCCTTCATTTGTTAACACAAGGCTTTTATTCTGAAATATGTGCCGGACAGTGTTGTAGAACATGCAGTGACTTGGAGAGCTCCATGAATGAATATAGTACGGAGTTTTAATTGTGGATTATTACTATTATTTACTAATTATCACACGTTTCTTAACCTTTCTCTGTGTAAAATAAATATAAATGATATTAATAATGAAATGAAATGGCCATTAAAAGGCAAACTCTATGTAGAAAGAAAGAGCTGACGGCAGCAGAAACAGTCCAAAATGGTGGCAGTGGCTGTTGTCAAAAAAAACACCAGAGTTTCCTCTCTTTGCTTCTGTACTCTTTGCCTCTTTGACCTGATTGGTTCCTGGTTTTCTGCTCGCCGTTTCAAACAGGAAACGACACGGCGGTCTGCTCATAAACTTTCTGTTATAAACAATCCACCAAAACGTACTTCTGAAAACAGTTTAAGAGAGAGAGGCGATGATGCCACTGCTTAATGTGGTTTCATGTTAGAACTAGATCGCCTATTGACCGGCGTGGTCCACGTTTAGTGAACCGGACGCGTCGCGCTGGACGGGCTCATTTGCATAAAGGACTGTTTCCCGCCTTTTCATTTTGAAAGAGCAACGGCCAATGAGGAAGCTCCAACACTCGGCCGACCAATCGGTGTTAGGTATTAGTGTGGATGTATCCTCAGAAAGAGGTGAACCTGATGGAGGCTTGGATTCTCTCCCAGGTGTTTCTTCACTCTGCGTTGTTGTTGTTTTACCCTCGACTGAGCATCACACATCCACAGAGGCCTTCAGTCTCCAGGTTTAATCATCATCACTGTTTGTCTTCTTCATCCTCACTCAGAGAGAAAGGTGTGTTTCCGTCTCTGTCACCGACTCTCTCTGTCCGTCTGTCACCGAGCGGGAACACACCTCTATGTGTGTGTGTGTCTTTAAAGAATTACTCGGTAGTGATAGTGAGGTATGGACACACACACACACGCACACACGCATACACACACACACACACACACACACACACACACACGCACACACAAATACACACACACGTCCTAAAAGCAAAGCACGGAGGCGTTCCGACACATAATCATCGACATCTGAACAACAACTATCGTCCGCTCACATTCCAGCTTGACCAGCATTAATGAACCCTTTGTGTGTCCGGTGATGGTGAAGAGGGCCCGCTTCATGTCGGGGAATGAATGAGCTGATGCCTGGGATTAAGAATACATCTCCCCCCCCTCCTCCTGGAGGATGATGGGACATGAAGGGTGGGTTGAGATTAACACCTCGGTTTGCTTTTCCCACATGGCCTCTCTCTCAATCCCTCTGGAATGCTGCACCACTGTCCCTTCAAACTAACGTCTTTCTTCACAATCACGGCTAATTACAATATGAGTCTGGACCTGAATGGAGTCACGGGATTTACTTCTGTTTCATCACATGAAAAGAGGCTGTTATTTGATAAGCAAAGGCCTTCTGCAGCGGCAAATGAACACACAATGATCATATTACCAGTAGATCTATACACAGGGACTGTCAGGTTGGTAGTTTATTTAACAACTGTTGAGATCCGTGGTTTTAAACACTCACTTTACTGTCCAAACTCCCTGCTCTCATTTCAAACAGCTCAAAGAAAACAGGAGGATGATGCCACAAAGAAGCACCACTTTGTTGTTTAACCACGTATAGATATTTAGGAGGGTGATATTACGTGTTGATTTCTTTCAGAAAGTTCTTTGTGTTTTGTGTTTCTCTCACGACCAGCTGTTGTTGATGATGTTGTTGATGCTGTTGTTGATACGGGTCATTAAAAATCATTCATTATGTAACAGCCCTTTAGGTTTCCATCTGTCCTTTAAGATCTCCTCATTGGTTTCTGTTCTCTCAGTTCATTTGTAAAAGTAGATTCTACTTTTTTATGCTACTGGATATTCTCATTGTGAGACAAAATATAAAACACCTTGCAGACCTTGAGCGTTTCTCCACAGCTCAGAAAAAAACCATGAATGAACCACAACTCTGTACAGCGTGAACAGAAATAGGAAAAAGACGTTGGATATGAATATACGTTGGAAGAATAGGAAAAGCTAAAACAAATACCAGACTTGGACTCACGCAATTTAACATATTTCACCGCATGTACTATTCAACCAGATCTCATGGGAAGGCGTATTTATAACGATATATTTTCCGCGTTTAAAGCTTTTTGCGTGTCATTTATACGCCATAGGCTTAACGGAGCAAAACCACTTAGTTAGGTTTTGGAAAAACATCATGGTCGGGCTTGAAATAACTACGTTAACTAAGTAAAATACGTACATAAATTTACATAAACATTATTCTATGTCTCTATCTCTAAGCGTAGCATATTGACGCGGATGGCGTATACACGTGACACGCCAAAAGCAACAAAGGCGATCCTGTTGCATACAAAATGACTACCGATAACCGTGTTGTTCGTACGCCGTTTGGTGGGACGGGCCTGAATGAACCCGACATACAGTAAACCTCATCAGTTCATCTCCGAGATGCTCAAGATCAGATACCGCTGATCTCTTCCACACGTTTGGAAGTGCACACACTTGAATTATTTTAGGAACAATATCAAAAAGTTGCGACCGTAATTGAGAAAGCAGTTTAGTTGCATGAGAACATATTGTTTTAGGAGACAGGGTGGCATTATGTTGATGAAAAGATGTGTTTGCTGTTATAAATCTGAAGCATATAAATGATTTTTTAGGAGACAAAGTTGCTCCAATGGTTGTATTGTGTCTTTATGTTGTTATTGTTGTGTTGTGATCAATTAAATCAATAAATAATAGATCACAAAATCAAAAATAAGCAGTAAAACAGTCTGCCAGTACTTCCAACAGACTTCATTATTTCTTTTTCAACTACTAGAAACTATGATTATCGTTTTACTCAAATTGTATTTTGTTGTTTTTGTACAGCAACTCTTTCTTGGTTCTCGCAGCTCTAAAGATGTTCTCTCTGTCTTTGTAGTTGAGGCATTTCACAATAAAAGCTCTCGGAGCCTTTGCCTCTCCAGAACGGGAGTCAAAATGTTCAGATTATCCGCCATCCATTCCTCCATGTAGGAGCAGGCATCAGAGCCTTCTTCTTTCTTGGGTATACCTGGTATACAGATGTTTGTTGGCCGGCTCCTGCACTCCAAGTCTTCTACTTTGGTAGCGAGAAGCTTTGCCTTCTTTTTAAGTTTATCCAAGACGCCTTACCTCAAGTTGTGACACTTTTTGACAAAGATTTGGATTACTTAGATCGTATTAATTTCAAGATAAGCAACAGAGCAGGACTAACCACAACTACTCAGCACGCCGCCAGAACCGGAAGTCGGTTTTACTCAAATTGTATTTAATTTCATTAACATGAAACCGTTTCACTTTCAATACTATCTTAAGCATTTACAGAACAAAACAATTAAATAGTCCGTAAACAAAGCGAATGCACGTTTTGCAATATTTTCTGCATTTGAAAAACACAAATGGGCCGAACACAAAACCCTGTGGAACTCCATGTTTAGTCGAATAAACGCTGTTTGATTCTTCAGTGAAGTTTGACAAGAAAAACTAATTTATAGTTCATTTAAACATGCATAACATTAATTTGCAAAGAGTGATTAAAAGAAAGAGAATGATTCAAAATACCTTCGCGGTTTGACGTAATCTATCACTTCATATTGAGATGTTTTGATTTGATCAATCAGTTCATATTGAGATGTTATGATGTGATCAATCAATTCATATTGAGATGTTATGATGTGATCAATCAATTCATATTGAGATGTTGCCTTCAGTGTCACTTCACATCTAAAGACGGACCGGCACGTCTCCGAGTCTAGTGGACAAACGGACGGCCACAGGCCCCTAAAAGTACGAGCTTAAGGTTTAAATCCCTCATCGTCTAACATCCCATTGTCCCTTAAATCCAGCCTATACCTTTAAAAGAAGCCTTCTGTGAGCAACAATGTGGCCCATAACCCCCCCCAGACAAAAAGAAAGAAAAGATCCTCTCTCTTTCTTTACCCCCGGCTCCCGGCTCCCTTCTCCTTCACTCCCTGATCCTCCGGTGTGAGAAGCTCTTAATCAGGGGCCAAACAATGAGACCCCAGATCCTGCTTTCTGACGGAGGGCCTGATCTAATAAGCAGAGGAAGGGGTGGGGGGGCTGATCCAAGGGATTACTGGGAGAGATCTACCCGAGAGAGGGGGCCTCCTTACGGGTGAGGAGGAGGGAGAGGAGGATAGGTACATGGGGATGGAAGGCAGTGACCATTTAAGATGGAATAATACGAGCCGGCCTCGAGAGGTCATTCAAGGAACTGCACTTTTTGGCACTTTTGCGTTGGTTTAATATTTTAGCGCCGGAGGTTTCCGCTTGTTGTTACGCAGAACCATCTGAGAAGACGTCACTGGAAACTGTTTGTCAAAGGGCAGAGACTTTCAAAAAGTACTTGGCAGGTGATTGGATGAAGAGGGAGCTCACATCTAGTCAAAGATACTCAGGTGCCAGATAATCAGTACACACCTGGAGGCAGTAATCAGCTCAGATTATTATCACCTGCTGGTCAGCAAACAGCAGGAGGAAATAAAACACCACAAGAAGTCCATCACAGTCCTCCAGAACATAGAAACACAGGAAATCTATCTAGAAATGTTCCTGGCGGCAGGTAAAGATGTGAAACTTCACTTCTAAGCACCATTTTTTTAGCCACCCCAATTCTGGTAAACAGCTCAAAGTAAAAGGTCATTGCATCAAATACCAAACATGTTATTGATATGATCAGATGTCCATGTGACCTTGCCTATATTCAGAGAGATTCAGCGCTGTAATCTCACTGATAACTAGACACTAAACACTAAACACCAGATAACACTAGAGACACTAGACACTAGCTGTGTGCTGACCAGCAGGTGATCATGATTTGAGCTGATTACTGCCTCTGCAAGTGTTGTTCTCTTTCTCCTGAGGAAGATCTTACAGATGGAAACGTTGCCTTAAAAAGAGAAATAAACTCTTTATTTAGAGCCTTAACAGTGTGCAGACCTTCATCTGTGCCGCTGCAGGTGATTGGATGAACCATCCGTCAATCAAACCCTTGCAGAAGCCAGTCGGGAGAAGAGAGAAAAAGAAAAAGGCCTCCAGCTGCCCCTCTTTTACTCTCCGTTCAGCCTCTCCATCCCAAAGCCTTCCTTCATCCGCTGTTAGAAGCTCTTAACCCAGCCGTCACCCCCAGGCCTCTTTACCTCTATCCACCAATCACATGATTACATCTATTCAGAACACTGACCAACCAGGTGGGCACATAATAAAGCAGCCATGTTCCTGTATGATGAGAGAACAGGATGAAAACATTCTAGTTTAAAGAAGATGTTCTCAGAGATACTGCGGACAACAATTTGCATATTACTTATTTATTTTTTGTTTTAATTTACTTTTTGTTATTATTAATTTATTTTTGTTATTATTTGTGTTTTTGTTATTATTATTTATTTTATTTTTTTTGTTATTATTTTTTTTTGTTACTATTATTTTTTGTTACTATTTTTTTTTGTTATTATTTTTTGTTATTATTTTTTTTTGTTACTATTATTTTTTTTTACTATTTATTTTTTGTTATTATTTTTTTGTTATTATTATTTTTTACTATTTTGTTGTTATTATTTATGTTTTTACTATTTTTTTTTGTTACTATTTATTTTATTTTTTTTATTATTATTATTATTATTTTTTTTTTGTTATTATTTATGTTTTTGTTATGTTTGTGTAGTCATAATTTGTGCAAAATAAATAAACATGCACTATATAAATGATAATATTATACGTAAACGATATACTTTATTTAAGAATATAAACCCCTGAATCTCCTGAGCTCATTGGTCGAGGCTTTAAGTGAACGGAGGCCAACAGGAGACTACATGGTGTGTGAGGTTCATTCATCGGGGATCTGGAGTGCGTGGGCTCTTAATGTGAAGGAGGGGGGGTCTGGCTTCCTGCCCCGCTGGAGAGGGAGGATCCATTAGCAAACGCTACTGTGACGCCGGGCGGCCCAGACCTTTGATGAGCTCACAGCAGCAGCAGGCTGCAGGGTGCAGGGTGGAGGAGCAAAGACCTGAGGGCTTTAGAAGAGAGAGGAGACCTGGTGGGTCCAGATGAGAGGAGACCTGGTGGGTCCAGATGGATCCGTCCATCCACAGACATGAGAGCAGTTTCTTCTTCAGTCTTTCATAATGATTAAAACGAGAATGTGTTTCTCCTTCTTTTCTTTTCTTTTGGGCGTCTCTTCAAACAGTCGGTTCGTTGGTTTGTGTTCAACGCTCAGAACTGGAGGTAAACCGGCGAGAGGCCGTGTGTCACAACCTGCAGTAGAAACCCTCATTGAGACACACATGGTGAATGTGTTGTATCCAGTACACATCTACAGAGCGCTCCTAAAACCTGAAGTTAACCTGGTCACCGTCGCTCCTCCTTTAATGTTGTGAAAAACTGTTGGAGATCCAAGAAGAACTTTTCTCTCTCCACGGATACAGACGATAAAAAAGTGACGTCACAAGAAGAAAAAGAGGGAATCCTCCTCTTCCTCTTCCTCCTCCTCCTCCTCCTCCTCCTCCTCCTCTTCCTCTTCCTCCTCCTCTTCGTCCTCCTCCTCCTCCTCCTCCTCCTCTTCCTCTTCCTCCTCCTCTTCGTCCTCCTCCTCCTCTTCTGCTGGAGGTTATCATCAGTGCCGAGGTTGTTTCAGCCATGGCATTCGTCCCAAATACTTCAAAGAGGGACGTGTCCACACACGCACACACACACGCACACGCACGCGCGCACACACACACACACACACACACACACACACACACACACACACACACACACACACACACACACACAGGCAGTCAGCCAGCCAAACAAATAATTAACAAAGTCAGTGAGATTAATTAAAGCAGCAGGGTTCAGGCAGGGTTCAGGCTGGGGGGGGGGGCTGGATGTGATTAGACAACCAGAGAAGAAGAAAGAAGAAGACCCTGTCTGTCATTGATATCCATCTTCATGTGAACAGCTGGCTGTGTGGAGGTGGAGGTGACCGTGTGAGGAACTTCACGTCCTGATGAGCTTCAAATAAAAGTTCGGTGACAAAAAAATGATTCTGTTTTTACAGGAATTGTATTTAATAAAAAAAAAGAAGCATCCACACACTGAAATCTGAGCAGAAAGTGTTGGGTCAGAGAAACAAGAACCGACAGGTAGCAGCAGCACTAAAGGTTAAAGGAGCACCACTTGATTAGTCTTAAAGGTCCCATATTATAAAAAAGTGAGATTTTCATGTATTTTTATTATAAAGCAGGTTTAAGTCCTATAAATACTGTGAAAGTATCGAAACACTCAAACTCGATCATTTTTAAAGATAATTATTCTGTATTTTAGAGGTTTATGACTCCATTTTAACAATTAATTTATGTTAGAAAATATATTTCTTGTAAAAATACAGATTTGTTTTGCAAAACTTCTGAGTTAATGTAAATTAGGGCTTTTGCAAAGTAAAATTACATGTTTCATTTGTGATTTATATGTAAATGGTGTTAGATTTACGGTGTATGACTACTCTAACAATAAATATATTTTAAAAGTAAAATATATCTTGTAAAATAACAGCAATAAAGGCTAATTATATAAAGATAATTACTGTTTTTTATTACAGTTTATTTATGTTAATTAACGGACAGTATTTTTCTGTTTTTTAATGAAGCTTTATGATGTTTAAACTCAGTGAAATATTCAAACTCCATGTTGTTCATGACTGCATATCTCCATCAGGTGGAAACAAAATGAAATCTAGATGTATTTTTGCACAGTGTTTTACAAATGTCCTTAAAACCTATCCTAATATATTTGGTATTTTTAAAACGTTGTGATCTCTGCTATAAACCCAAATAAAGTTCTGTGGGTTTGAGCAGAGTTTGGCTGCACAGCATGCGTTTGTCCTGACGGAACCACCAGTACGTTAGAGGACATATAGCGGGTCTCTTGCTGTGGGACCATCCTCCCTGTCCTCTCTGTTCCTCCCCCTCTCTCTCTCTCTCTCTCTCCCTCTGGGCTCTGCCTCTCTTTCAGCTCAGTGTTTTGGCAGCGGCGCTCTCCTGCATCACAAAGCCCGTCCTCTCAGCTCGTCCCATTGTGTTGCGAACATCGCAGGTAATGATTAACACAAACACACGACAATGGGAGCTCCAGCACCCAGCCGATCAGCCGGCCGGCGTGGGAGTCGACGAGGACGAGCAGACAATGTCACCGACCCGAAGCCACGAGATGCCACGAATACTGTACGAGTTCAGCCTTTCAGTTGACCTTTATCCCTTCACCATGCTCTTCACCTGCAAGTAATGCAGTTTAGTCGAGGAGACTTGTAGTGCATCGACACCTTACTGAGAAACGTATTAATCTGATATTTAAATAGGCTGATGAGACTCAGTGAAAAGCTCTGTGATGTTTGGTCTGATTCCAGACTCGCCACACACCAACCAAACATCTGCTGGAGACACACTACTTGTGTAACAAAGCATTTGCAGATGTATCTGCATCATAAACAGACAGCTTATTGTCTAAGCTTTCGGTCAAACACACCTGATGCTCTGATACAAAACACTTTGACAATAAACTGACAGTGAAATCTGCTTTAATTTATTTTCACGCGACGCCAGTTTCTGCCCTCCGTATTTCCTGAAGTGATTTATTTTCTATAAACACATGACAGGGAATAATGCTTTTAAAGTAAAGACGTCTTGGAGAAGGAGGATTCATTAACCAGTGAGATTTAAATGTGAATGCGACCTGATGTTTCCATAATGTGTCCCTGCTGGGAGGTGGACTAATGAGCGACCGGCCACACCTCACACATTCCTCCTGACCTTTAGTCCACCTCACTTTCCCCCGCTAACCTCACCTCACCCCGATGATTATCATTCACCCCAACATCACCTCTTCCTCCTCCTCAATCTGTTATCAGCTGTCAGGCACCAAGCAGCCCTGGTATCCCCCCCCCCATTAGCATTAGCATCAGTATGCAGCAGCCTATCAATGCTATCTGGACCTGGGGGCACCGGGAGGGACCTCCGTATCACTGATGTCACCAGATAAAGATGTGGGAGGGCTGGAGGGGCTGGTCCTGGTCTGGGGGGGTCTCACGTTGAGGTATTTGATTCAGTAGTAGTAGCAGTAGTAGTCAGAGTCAGAGGACATATAACAAGTGATCTGTGATGTTGTATTTGTTGTAATCTAGCATCTTTACATGCTTCAGTTAGTGATTGAAGTTGTACTGCATCATGTGGGAGCGCGTGCATATTAAAGGAATAGTTCAGCATTTCAGGAAACAACGTATTTGCCCTCTTGCCAGGAGTTTGGTCATGCTAGTGAAGAAATGGTTCGAATGTTGTGGTGTCAGGAAATCAAAACCGGCCACACTGGAAGTCTCTCCGGGAAGGCGTTGGCTATGTTGCATTCGGTTGCTCACATGAAAAGTGACAGAAATAGTTCTGTAAAGAATGCTAAAAAGAGAGAGAGAAGTTCAACCCCTCCAGGAGATACCACGCATGTCTGTGTGCAAAGTGTGAAGCTAGAAGCAGAATCTCATTGCCAAAGATTGCTTGAAACTGAACACACACTTTAACATATTCAACAAGAATACAAGCACACAAAAGCACACAAATTCAATCCAACATAAAACATGGACATGCAGAAGAAATAAAATAAAATAAACTATAAAATGCATATAAAACAAACAAAGTATTAAACATCAAATTGAAGTGTGACGGGAAGTTAAAATAACTTCTATTTGTATATTGTTCCAGTTTTATCTGGAAACACGACACCAACACTTTGCAGGTTCTTAAAAGTTCAGATTGTAGATTGTTGTGGAAAAGATCCACAGGTATAAACCGGCTACGAGAATAAAGTCCATGTGGGTCCAACCCAATAAGTGCTGCATACATCAGCAGCTCTATTGGACCTCGCAATGAAATGGCTGCAAGAGTGCTTCAGAGTGTTTATCAGACAGCGTTTGGGTCTTTATTAGCCGATTTGTAATGTTGCACATGAGCTGACGGTAAATATTTAAATTTTGGCTCCCAAAAAACATGTTGTAATGACTTTAAATGCTCAATTTAGGGCCCGTATCAATGGGCTTTGAATATAAAGTGTGTGTGTGAGTGTGTGTGTGTGTGAAGCAATTGAGGTGGCTGCATTCCCACCTGTGTCTCATTAGCACAACAACAAGGTGCAATAACATTAACACTGCTGCCCCCCCCCCCCCCCCAACACACACAGGTACCTTAATAAATCTAAATATATCAGGATAAACACACACACACATGCACACACACACACACACACACACACACACACACACACACACACACACAGAGAGAGAGTTGCAAAGTCTGCTTACGATCAGTGACTGATTGGTTGTATTGGTAGTCTTGGGTAGCGTTTTTTTGGGGCTTGTTTCTAAAGTGTCGTTGCTTATTTGTGCTCCTGTCTCTCTCCTCTATACTGCTCTAGCTGATCCTGATGCAGGATCCCAACACAACCCCCATCCCTCCCTTCCCCCCACATACACACACACACACACACACAGATGACTGACAGTCATGTTGTGAGACAAATCTTCGTGGGGTTGATGGAGTTCAGCTAACAAGGCCGGGTACTACGTGGGTGAAATATGGCAAAAAGAGAGAGGACTTTAAGATCGGATTCAACCTCAAGTGGGGGACGGTTCGAGGTGTGAAATACGAGCACATCATGCCGATCTGGTTCAACATGCTGAAGCACTTCAGCACCGTTCTCTTCAACGAGGCTCACCGACGTCGGATTCACGGTCTTTGCAAAAATGAAATGAAACTTCTTTAAAGGTCGGGTTGACGATGTTGGAAAGCTAGCATCGCCTCAGGAGCTCCATCCAAGGCATCCACCCCTCCCCCCCTTGGGGCTCCTTCCAAGGCAGAACCCTCCCCCCCCACACACACACATGCACGAGCACCGTCGCATCGTAACTACTTCACAGACTCAGAGCGGAGAGAGGACCTCAACTCAACAACGCTACCTCATGACAAGTAACCGCGGCAGTGCTACTGCAGGGCTGAGTTTTCTCTTCCGTTCTCCAGGAAACGTGCAGCAGCGACGTGTTTTGAGTTCAGGCTGGTGCACGCCAAGGGTAGAGTACGAGCAGGGAGGCATCTGATTGGTTCTTTCCAAGCGGACCGTGAGGCAGTGATTGGTAGATGTTTTTACAGGATTACAGCAGCTACAGATGACGCCTCTTTAACGCTCCTCTCTCGGAGCTCATCAGTAATGGATCGCTGTCGGCGTGTAAAGACCATTTCAACCAATAGAACAAATAGTGTCTACTGGAGAACATCGCCAACCCTGCCTTTAAGTTTAGTCGACTAGAAAAGTGTAAAGTAACAAGCTAAAAATTGATGCAAAATGCAATGAAATGCAATCCCTAATAAATTCATACGTATAGATGAAGTGATGAAGTTGCCGCCTCTCTCTCTCGTATTGTGGTCAGTAGGTAAGGTCGCTTGTTTTGGGTTTGTTTCGGTGGAGAGTTGCTTCTCTTGATCTTGTTTCTACAGACCTAGGTGCTTGATCTGCAACACTGCACACACCTGAACCCTAAAACCAAGTCTGAGCCCTCAAACAGGCCTTTGAAGAAGTGGGGATCGGCCAAGATGTCCTCACTCTGAAGGTTTAAAAGTGAAATTGGTCCTCACTTAGGTAGATGTACCAGTTCACACACACACACACACACACACACACACACACACACATCCAGCGGTCCAGCAGGTAGCGCCGGCTGGCATTAGCACAGCTCTTATCTGCTTTATGACTTCCACTCTGCCTCCTTTATTTGTGTACTTTGACTTTCTCTGTAAAGCTCCGTCTGACCCGCGGTAGCACCGCCGAGGGTCAAAGGTCAAATCTGGAATTTATTTCGACACATAAATTCCATGTAAACACACTCAACGCCGCGGCCGCTGGAGGAGTCTGACCCGCAGATAAAAGTCAACGGAGTGTGCAGCGTCTCTCCTCGTTTATTACGAGCTTTAGTCCAACAACAACTTCTTGGAGCGTCCGGCGGCTTCCAGCTCGGCTGAAGCAGGTATCACGTAACCGTGTCTGAATCCGGGCCGGGACCTTTGTAGCTTGTGATTGCCCTCAATCTCCCCTGCACTTCCTGTCTCTCTTCACAATAAAAAAAACTGTCCTGCAGAGGCAAAAACAATCATCCTGTTCAACCAATCTGGACTCAATCACAATCAGCTTCATCTGCCGAGTACATTCATACCAGGAATCTGACGACGGAGTCTTAGGACTACATTCAGGAAAACATAAATCTGACATTTTGAGAATAAAGTCATAATATTATTATGTAGTCATTTTACGTCTTATTTTCTTTTTTTCTCGTGAAGTTATGACTTTTTTCTCGTAATATTACGACTTTTTTTCTCACAAAGTTTTGACTTTATTTTCGTTATAACACAACTTTTTTTCTCGTTAAGTTATGACTTTATTCTCGTAATATTACGACTTTTTTCTTGTAAAGTTATGACTTTATTCTCGTTCCATTACGACTTTTTTTTCTCGTAACATTACGACTTTATTCTGTAAATCTCAGATGTGTTTCCCCTCAATGTGGCCCTAATACTCCGTAGTACATTGTCTCTTTGGCCCTCACTGCATTAGACTTATATACTATATACTTAGACTATAAACTGTGTTACCTTCATCACGATGATCACATGTTTTGTGGCTCCAGACAGATTTATTTATTTATTTTTTGCTTAAATTGTCTCTTTTGATAGTAAAGGTTGCTGACCCCTGAGTTAGGTGAAACCACAATGAGGGGCTCAATTTTAGCAATTTTTTCGGGGGCGCTATCGAGCCATTTTGTCACATCGGAGCCAGAGACCCAGAAAATATTTAAAAAAATGTCACCAGTCATGATACATGTGCAAAATGTGTTCAGTTGTTATGTGTTCATTGTTTCTGTAAAAGGAGAAGTTAATGAGTCAGAGAGTGAATTCATGTGACCTCATGTTCACATCTTTATCACTTTATTGTCACCATCAGGTGGTTTTTATTCCCCTGTATGCTGATGATCTGTCACACTACATCTCTAATAACTTTCTCTCTTTCTCTTTCTGTGAATTAAGTTAATAAAAACAGCAACATTACCATGAAGGAGTGTTGAGCTGCTGAATCTGGGCTGAGCTGCAGCTCTAATGGGATTAACACGCTCCTCTTCTTCTTTTACTGATGCAATTAAAAACACCTAAACGCGTCTCCTGAAAGAAAGAAGCCTTAATGCTCTGTTTGCATAACGACGACAATTAACCCGCAATAAATTATGAGGCACAAAAAACAAAGTGATTTACGTGGTTTAATTTGGCACGCGCTCTGTTTTACTGCAGGAGACGATAGAAAAGAAGAGTTAGCGCACAAAATAATCAAAAAAAATTTATGTTTTCATGTTGTTGTTTTTTTAACTCTATTCTTTCTTTTTGTTATAATTATTGTTGTTATTTCTTTGCTTGGTTTTGAATGTTGAGGTTGTTTTCTCTCTTTAGTGTACCTGATGGGTTTGTCTGTAAACTCATCTACTTTAAATAGACTGTTTATTGACTGTTGGAATTACATTTATATGAAAACAGACTTGAAAAAAGGGAAAAATAAAGTGTAAAAAAATAAAATTAGAAAATTAAAAAATAATCAAAGTTTGTGATTTTCAGAGCGTCAGCGGTGGAGAGGAGGAGAGGAGAAGAGGAGGGAGGAGAGGAGGAGGAGAAGAGGAGAGGAGGAGATGAGAAGAGGAGGGAGGAGAGGAGGAGGAGAAGAGGAGAGGAGGAGGAGAAGAAGAGAGGAGGGAGGAGAGGAGGAGATGAGGAGATGAGGGAGGGTTTGGCTGCTCTGTGGGGGGAGGGGGGGTAACAGAAGAGCACCCCTCCTTCTCTCGCTCTCTCTCCTCCACCTCCTCCTCTCACTCTCTCCCTCCTCCTCTCTCTCTCCCTCCTCCTCTCTCTCTCTCTCCCTCCTTTTCCTCCTCTCTCTCTCCCTCCTCCTCCTCCTCCTCTCCCTCCTTCTCCTCCTCCTCCTCTCTCTCTCTCCCTCCTCCTCTCCCTCCTCCTCTCTCTCTCTCCCTCCTTTTCCTCCTCTCTCTCTCCCTCCTCCTCCTCCTCCTCTCCCTCCTTCTCCTCCTCCTCCTCTCTCTCTCTCCCTCCTCCTCTCCCTCCTCCTCTCTCTCTCTCCCTCCTTTTCCTCCTCTCTCTCTCCCTCCTCCTCTCCCTCCTCCTCTCTCTCTCTCCCTCCTCCTCCTCCTCCTCTCTCTCTCTCTCCGTCCTCCTCCTCTCTCTCCTTCCTCCTCTCCCTCCTCCTCCTGCTCCCCCCTCTCTCTCTCCCTCCTTCTCCTCCTCCTGCTCCCCTCTCTCTCTGTCTCTCCCTCCTCCTCCTCCTCCTCCTCCTCCTCTGTCTCTCCCTCCTCCTCCCCTCTCTCTCTCTATCTCTCCGTCCTCCTTTCCCTCCTCCTCCTGCTCCCCTCTCTCTCTCTCACACACTCTTCCTCCTCCTCCTCCTCCCCCCCCACCTCCTCCTCCTCCTCCTCTCTCTCTCAGTCCATTGTGTTGTTGTGCCTGCAGAGCCTGGAGAGCAGCAGAGTGCAGTAGGAGGACTCAGTCTCTCTCTCTCTCTCTCTCTCAGTCTGTAGTAGTAGAGGAGGAACCGGACTGAGGAGCTCACATCAGACCGGGACTCATCAGGAGAGGACGGAGAGGAGAGCTCTGCTGCGTAAAGACTCAGTTTGCTGCGTAAAGACGCGCGTAAAGAACCAAGAGAGGACTCTGAACTGGGCACGTTTATACATCAACCTCTTCCTCTCAACACTCGGATCAAGGACTGCTTTTTTAACCCCTCTAAATCCACTTTCTGGCTCCATGTTTGGTTTTCTGTCTCTCTCCATGGATCTAGCCCTCTGAGTGGACTGGACTTTGCCCAGAGAGAGAGGAGGCTGGTGGTGTTGGTGGAGGAGGGTGGAGGGGGATCACAGCTCCTTCCACCAGGTCAGCTGTCCTTCATGTTCCAGAGGAGCTGCTGCTGCTTTCTGATGGATTTATAAGCTCCACTTGGTTTACAGCTGCTGGAGGAAGGATACACCAAAGGAGCTCCAAATGAGGATTTCAATATTCCCCCGAATCGACCTGGACAAGGAGTGATTTCACCCCCACCGGGTGGAGGAAAAGGTGGGTGAACACAGACACAGACAGCTGGAGCTGTTTCATTCATTCCAGTGCAACTTGGTTTGCATTTTATTTATTATTACATCTACCCTATCTCCTATTCTACAAGTGCAATTACCTCTGTTTACATTGTTGGCATTTAGCCTTTCAAAAACAACAAAAGTAAACAACTTATTTTAAGTTACGTCCATAACTTAAATGACCTAACAAACACTTATTTTAACCACCAAACCATGGTGTGCCACATGTTTTAATATTCTGCTTCAATCCATATGTGTTGGCATTTAGCCTTTCAAAAACAACATATTCACCTCCAGGGCTCCAGCCTCGGTGTGACATACATTTGACTGTGCAATATATCATTTGATGCAATATATACAGTACCTCAAGTGCAACTACCTTTGTTTGCATTTTATTTATTACATCTACTCTACCTATTTTACAAGTGCATTTACCTCTGTTTACATTACATCTACTTTACCTGTTTTATTTGCTTTATAACTGTGTGTGTTTTACCTGTTAAATGTTTTATCTGCCTCGTTTAGTCTTGTCAAGTATTTGTTTTAAAGCACTGACCAGAAGTGGACACTGTGAATCTCGTTGTATTTAATACGATGACAATAAAGCTTTCTATTCTATTCTATTAGATCTCCACTAAAAAGCTTTAAATCTTCTCATTAGAGCGACTTTATTCTAATTTTCTATTTGTTTTTTTTGTTGCTCAAATTCTTTTTATTGGTGTTCTGTACAAAATCCAATAAATAATTGTATAAACAATTATCCCCCATCCCTCTAACAATATTACTGCACCATTAAATAAGCAGAGTTAATTTAACATAAACAATTACATTTATACATATAAATGAATTAAATCCGATAGCAACATAAATGAAACATATACCAAACAAAACCCCCCCCAAAAAAAAAAAAATAATTAAAAAAAAGGAAAGAACCAAAAAAAAAAACAGAAAAATAAGTAAACTAAAAATTATAATAATAAATAAATAAATAAAAAAAACAACTAAGTATAAGTTGTGAATTATATGTAATATGGGGTCAGCAGTTTAAAACGTCAATGTCAATTGTATCCATTTTTTCTATATAGATTAAAAAGGGTCTCCATGTAGCATAACATTTCTGAGCACAGCCTCTACAGCGAATCTTCTCCAACACCAGATGATGTAGGAGATCTTTAAACCACATCCTAAAGCTTTTCTATTTGTTTTAATCAAACCAGAGAACAGACCGAGCAGGATCAGCCACTCATTTGCATTGTAAATCCTGGTTTTGTCATTTTAAACAGGAGACTTCAGGGAGAGAAACTCTTTCACATAATGAAGTTTAACTTGTTGTGTTTTGCAACGCAGATCCAAACAAGAACAAGTCATCTCGTTAGACATTGAACCTTCCACACGGACTGTATGTCAGTCAGGAGGAGTTTGAACTCTGTCAGGCCACATGAAACAACATTAAACTCATTTAACCAGCAGGAATTAATTAACCCTCCTACCGGGCAACTTCTGCTTCTAACACTTTATATCAAACATAAACTATCAATTAATAATAAATAAATAGAAAATAAACACGTTCATTAACGTTCACGTGCTTCATGTATCTGTCTGTGTTCTACCTGCAGTATGAGTACTACTGTGGTACTTTACTACTGTAGTACTAATACTGTAGTACTGCAGTATTAGTACTACAGAAGTAATACTTCTGTAGTACTAATACTACAGTAGTATTGTACTACTGTAGTATTAGTATTACTGAAGTAATACTATAGTACTACTATAGTATTAGTACTACAGTAGTACTGCTACAGTATTACTGCAGTACTGCTACTGTAGCACTACAGTATTAGTACTGTAGTACTGCAGTATTAGTACTACTGCAGTACTGGTAGTGCTGCAGTAGTACTAATACTGCAGTACTATTGTAGTAGTACTGCAGTATTACACTTTTATTACATTTTTGGGGTGAATTTATGTTTAATAAATTATTATTAATTCCATGAAATTACACCTAATTTTTGAGTTAAAAAATAATCAGAAATGTTTTAATTATTTAGATTATTATCAGTGGAACATAATATCGATGGGTTATCACAGATGTCAAAGTTTAGTCAGAATATTATAAATATTATAATATAAAACATTTTCAATGGCAGCACATAATGACACCTTTTAAGCTAACTCCATTCCAACTTATTACCACAACTTTTACACTTTCTATCTGTGATTTATGGTCAATAAACACTTATCCTCTTATTTGGGGACATTTCAACATTTAAAAAGCTTTTACTTTTGAATTTATGTGATTGTTATCAGACATTATTATAACATAAATACTAACTCAGGTTAACCTACTAAGGCTGTTTGAGACTAATAGTCCATATGACGGATTTATGAAGTGTGATTTATGTGGCAGAAAGACGCAGTATATTAAAACTAGAAGCCTCCACAGTGACGTCCCTCCCTCCCTCTCTCTTTCCGTGAGTAGAGACAGTAGAGACAGTAGAATACAGTAGAAGTGTTTTGGCTGCAGCAGCAGCAGTGAGGCAGCGTGCCAGCAGAGGAATCAGCAGCAGGAGAGAAAAAGTCTTTTTTTTTTCCAGTCCTTAATTGAGAAAGAATACGTTTCATTCAGCAGGCTGGTTCTTTAAACGGTGTGCGTGTGTGTGTGTGTGTGTGTGGGCGCGGTTTGCATGCATGGAGTGCACGCACCAGGGTCTGGCGCCTGTGCGCAGTTGGCCCCGACTGGCAGCAGAAGAAATCACCACATTATTCCTTCAGAGTGTTTAGAGTCGTACTTCAATTATATTTTTAAAGTGTTGTTATAATAATACTTTTCAGTAGTAATACTTCTATGTTCTCATGGGACTGAGGTATTTGTCGTACCATGGACCATTAGTGGAAGTTAATTATTAACTTTTTTCTTAACTTAAAAAACTTAAAGGGACTGTTTGTAACTTCTTTCAGGTATAAATCATTGCTGGTCGGTGTCTCATGGTCTCTCGTGTGTCTCCGCTGTTCAGACTCAGACTCCAACACAAACTCCAGTGAAGCACCAAAACCTCTTGGTTGTATCTAGTGAAGCTGTTAAACAGTGTTGGCCGCGGTCGGAGGACGCGGGGGAGACCGTAGCTTTGGTCTCCAGGACCGGAGTCTCTGCTGTACTTTGCTCCTCTGCCTGCCTTCACTCACACACCACGCTCCTTCTCTCTCTCTCTCTCCACCTCTCACGTGCATGCTGCTCACTCCACACTGCAGAAGAGTTAGTTTAGCTCTGAGAATATCTAGTGAATGTTCAGTGGACGTTTGTGCAGAAATAACTGCTGCAGCTCCTCCAGACCAACAGAGGTTTCCCGTGTCTTGTGAAGTGACGGGGCTCTGCAGAGAGAAACGTTATCGTCTCCCACCAAAACTCCGGCGTCTCCCCTGTTCCCTCCGACCGCGGTCGGGAGGCTGAGGCAGGAAAAGCCAACACTAGGATCAGCATTGATTCATGGAGAGACCTTGGTCTGGTCAGCTAACATTACTGCCAAGCAGCTGAAATATAGAGTGATATTGTGCTTTTAGCTGACGTGTGTCTCCTCACTGTGTTGAGAGATGCTCCTTCATGTCTATGTAGAGCGAGCACAAGCGCCAGCAACAGGACGCTGACTTTCGTTGACTTAACGGACACAGGTGAAGCTGTTAACAAGACATTTCTGATTCTCACATAGAGTCCCTTTAAATCTTTAAATATCATTGATGCGTTCAGCAGTTTAGCGTATTTTATAAAGTTTAAAAAATGGTTAAAACATGTTTAAGTATTTAGAGTCAGTCATTTTTCGGGGAAATATAGATCCTAAATTTTAGTTCCAGCTTCATCACTGTGAGGATTTTGTTGTTGTTCTTTGTCTTGTGTAATAATAAATATATATTTGGGGTTTTAGGTTATTATATTTTTAATATATTTTTGTTATTTACAATATTTTTATATCTTTATATCAGTGAATAATGTTCTTTTTCTTAAATAGAAATACTATAATCTGAAGACTTAAGGCATTTTATTTCACTAGTTTCTGACTATTTATGCACCAAATAGTTACTTCGGTTAAATAAGAATCTAACCGTCGGACCACCGGTGACGTTTGGAGTTATACTGCGATAGATTTAAGGTATCACACACGTTGCCTGCCGAGGACGTGATGCTCCGGTGAGCATCAGTCACCTGTTTCCACCTGAAGTCTCCTCAGCTGCCAGTCGAGTCTCTTCACATTTCTGCAGCTTCCTGGCGAGTTTCAAGTGTTTTCCCAGTCGGGGCCCATTATCCCGGGGCCGGACTGAGCCGGGCCATCCATTGACAAACAACAGCTCCCGCTCCTTATTCATGACGCAGGAGAGCCTGGACAATGTGAGGCCGGCCAGCGAGCGGGACAGTTAGCGGGACATCTGGTTAAGAATACAGCTGCTCAACAGTCAAAAACAGACTCTTTTATCCGTTCCTCAAAAACAAGTGTTTGTTTTTTGCCACTTGGTTTAAAACTGAGCTGAGAGGTTTGTGTCTTTTAGCGGCTGGTCATCAAATAAGCGTCTCTCATTGTGTTTTCTGCGTCTGCAGGATCCAGATTTAGAGGCTTTGTGGAAGTTTTCCGATGCCAGGAGCGTCCGGAGTGTGAGGCCGACGCCGGGCTTCCAGCGGACAATTCTACCTTTTTAACCCAGAAGACGTGAAGAAGATGGAGAGGATCTGCACGTTCTGCGTTCTCCTGCTGTGTTTGATGGACGGAGTCTCGGCCAAGGCCGTCAGCGAAGGACGGACTAAAGGTAAGACCTGAAACTCTACGTCAGCTCTGTTGAGATGCTCTACAGACGGTTGCCTTCAGTCAGATAAGCGTGCGGCTGAAAGGTCTGATTGTATCACGACTTCCTTCTTTGGTGTGTATTTGTAATGGTTTCGATCAGCCCACTTTCCCTCCTTACAAAGTGTCAGTTTCTTGGCAGTCGTGACCACAGAGGAAGTCAAGGTGACAGGAAAAATGACTTCTGTCTTGGAGGGAGGGGGGGAGGAAAAAAAAACTCTCTGAGTGTTTTTGCTGCCGTAAACTGAGCTACCTGATCCGTCCGAGGCCCGGGGGCTCGGAAGTGTAAATCTGCCTGGCTGTGTGCCAGCTGTAGGGGATGAGGAGGATGAGGAGGAGGAGGAGGGTGAAGGGGCTTTTCATTGATGCTTTACAAACAGAAGCCAATGCAAGAAGTCAGCTCCATTCTCAACGTTTCCATTGAGTTAAGGTGTAATCAATACGATCAGTAGAATCAGTGTCTCCTCTGCTGTGAGCTACATGATGTTCTTAAATCAGATTAAAGGACGAAGGAGACATTTTTTGTATGTAGATTGATGAAAGACAGAGTGGGTTGTTGCCCCGGAGGTCTTCTCTCTCCGTCTCCGTGGCCCCACTTTGTACTTCGGGGCCCCTGCGAGGCCAGCCGGGGCTTGCTCTCTCAGACGACAATGTGCAGCCCCTCTCAGGTTTATTTACAAGACGGAAGAGTAAAGAGTGGAAGCAGGATTGATGATAGAAAGATCTTCAGGTCGTAAAAACATGCAGGTTGCAGCTTTTATCTCGGTGCTTTTTAGAGTTTCAAAAACACAAATGTGTGATTTTCTGCGCAGAAACAATCTGATGTGAACCAAAGTGGAGCCTCAATCTCCACAAACAAACCTCCTCGTAACTACTTTGTAGTTCCCAGTGGAGCGTATTATGTTGGATTATCAGTAATCAGTTGTAATTATCTACAGCTGTTGAAATATTACTGCACAATAAACACAGAAAAACACGGCTCGGTGAGATCCTGGACATCCTGATCATCACGTTGGGATTACAGTTAGATCTTGGTTTGATTCTTATTTATTGTGGGGCGTCACTTTCTAGATAAGAGACGTGCTGTGCAGAGAAAGAGACGTAGCACCAAAAGGAAAAAGATAAATTCCTCCTTGATGTCAGTTAAAAGAGTGAGAAGTGACTCCCACCTCCCTGAAGAGGAGTCCATCTGAGGAGAGGTGGTGAGGGGTTCAGAGGGACCCACAATGCACTGCTCCGACTCCTCACGGCGTAGATGAAAAACAAGACGGAAGATAAACAAGGAACAAAGCGTTTATTAATATCTTTAAAGTATTCTGGGCCCACGGGGCGTTTTCTGTCATCTCGCTAAATATAATTATACATCTAATGTTTCTAACCACATGCTGCTAAATGCAGGGATCTGACTTGTCCAATGTTTTTTTTCCTCCCCCCCCACGGAAAAAAAAAGTGTTTTTCAGTGGTGTTTTGTGCCACATCATTACAGAGTATAGAAGAGTCTGAGTGGAGCTCGTCTGGACTCTTTAGCTGCTCTTCATCCAAACAACAACGTCCATGTAGAAATGTACACAGATGATGTCCAAGTTTAGTTTGCAACTTCAATCCACGGCCGCCCGCTTTAATCCACTTTGTTTTTTAAAAGAGAGATTGAAAAACTTCATCACAAAATGCTGTTAATTGTTTAAACACACAACATTAAGGAGATATCAAAGATCGCCATCTTTGCTTTCTCTCTGAACAGAATAACTGGGTTGGCATTTACTTTTTTTTGGACTACATCCGCTGGTCGGGATCGTGGACGTGTTTATTATAACTTCTTATTACATCTGTAATTGCTTCATAAACCGGTCATGAATGATTGTCAATAAATCAGCGGGTCAGAGAATGTGAGACTCCTCATTGTCCCGACTGGTTTCCACAGAGAGCTCCTCTCTGCTCTGCTCGCCCAGTCCATCCGGCCGGTTGGTTGGTTGGTTGGCTGGTTGGTTGGCTGGTTGGTTGGTTGGCTGGTTGGTTGGGTGGTTGGCTGGTTGGCTGGTTGGCTGGTTGGCTGGTTGGTTGGTTGGCTGGTTGGTTGGTTGGTTGGCTGGTTGGCTGGTTGGTTGGTTGGTTGGTTGGTTGGTTGGTTGGTTGGCTGGTTGGCTGGTTGGTTGACTGGTTGGTTGGTTGGTTGGCTGGTTGGCTGGTTGGTTGGTTGGTTGGCTGGTTGGTTGGTTGGTTGGTTGGCTGGTTGGTTGGTTGGTTGGTTGGCTGGCTGGTTGGTTGGTTGGCTTGATGGCTGGCTGTTGGCTGGCTAATGACTGGCTGCTGGCTGATGGCTGGCTGCTGGCTGGCTGGCTGGCTGCTGACTGGATGGCTGGCTGGCTGGCTGGCTGGCTGGCTGCTGACTGGATGGCTGGCTGGCTGGCTGGCTGCTGGCTGCTGGCTGGCTGCTGGCTGGCTGCTGGCTGGCTGGCTGCTGGCACCAGCCGGGCGGTTTGTTTGTGTTGTGTTGTGTTTTGTTTGCCCCCTCGCCTCTGGGTGACAATTCACACTCTGCCGCGAGTTCAACTCCGGGGCACCGTCCCTGTCTCTGCAAGTTCATTAGCACGGCTCAATGTGTGTGTGTGTGTGTGTGTGTTCATCTCTGTGATTTACTGCCGACTGTTTCACTGTGTTTCCATCAGATGAAGATGTGTGTTATTCTCAGCAGTAGTCGACTAATCGACTAAATAAATCTTCAAAATAGAATCCGGAATATCTTGAATTATAATTTTGACTAGTCAAAATGACGTTGCAGATATCTCTAATGAATATCCTGTATAGCCATTAAATGTTAACACCGTTTGCAGTACCAATCAGCGTTTCTGATTTTCCACTCACAAGGTAGCAGCCGTGTGTGTGTGTGTGTGTGTGTGTGTGTGTGTGTGTGTGTGTGTGTGTGTGTGTGTGCTCCTGAAAGCACTTCACTGCGACAAGGGAACAGATTGCCTTTTCACTAAGCGCTCGCAGGAAGCAATCAGACAGAAAATTGCCCTGGAAAATTGCTCGTTCTGAGTGACTGAGCAGCGAGCGAGGTCCCCGGCCAGGGCGCACATATGCTCCGACAAGTGAGTGGGCCGAGCGCATGAATGGGCGAATGACCCAGTGAATGGAGGGCACTGTGGCTGATGGTGACACGATGGTAGCCGGGTTATCAGGGCACTCTATCACCGGTTCCTGGTCGCATTAAGTGACAGCGGTTGTTAAGGAACATGGTGTACTTCTGCTGCCGGACCTCTCAGAGGTAAACTGAAACCACTGAGGGTGTGTTTTGAAAATGTTTTGCCTCGTTCACTCGAGAGCGCGTTCAGACCGAGGAGGTTTGTAGCAGTTTATTAAGACTAGAGACTCCTTTATTCTGTGACATAACCATAACATGACACCTGGGATCCTCGGAGTAAATAAGAGTCATTCAGAGGAAACTGTTCCTCATGCTTTGAAAGTCAAGACTCATTTTCCCTCCTTTTTGTTCCCCAGATCTTCGGGTCTCCAGGCCTCTGATCGCACCAGGTTACCCAGAAAACACCACGGGGCTGGTGGGAGGTCAGGCCAAGCTGGCGTGTAAAGTCCACCGGCCGGCGTCCACCAAGGTGCAGTGGCTGAAGACGGAGGTCATCCAGGGAGGCCCGCCGCGCCTCAGGGCTCTGACGGTGAGAAACAGAAACAATCTCATGGTTTCCATTCTGTCCTCATCATATCAGATATTAAAACGATGTCTCCTCCATGCAGGCCCTGCAGAGCAACGCGTCCAAGGTGAACACTTTGCATCTGTCCAACATCACTCTGGAGGATGCAGGAGAGTACATCTGCATGGCCGAGAGCACCCACGCAGGACAGACGGTACAGGCCCTGCAGTCGGCGTGGCTGGAGGTCCTGCCTGGTGAGACACTCTTTTATCATCACACCAACCTTTTGGGCGTATCTTACTAGTTTTTGTTTAAAAAATTACACTCTAATGTATCATATATCAAGGCCAGGTATCACGTTATTTTCTAACCTTAACTTTCCCCTCCCACAGGTACCATCATCTCTCGAACTGTGGACCTGACTGCTGCCGACATCCCATCAGGTAACTTCAGCAATGATCTAGGAGTTTAAAGCTAGGGTTGGTAGCATTCTTCAAAAACACTTTTCAGATATATTTGTTGAACTTCAGCGCGCTCTGGGGCGGTTTGCAGCCGAGTGTGAATCGATCGGGGTGAGAGTCAGTACCTCCAAGTCTGAGGACACGGTGCTCTGCCGGAAACTGGTGGATTGCTCCCTCCAGGTTGGGAGTCGCTGCCCCAAGCGAGGGAGTTCAAGTATCACGAGTGAGGGCAAAATGGAGCGGGAGATGGACAGGCGGTTTGGTGCGGCGTCAGCAGTTATGCGGGCGCTGTACCAGACTGTCGTGGTGAAGAGGGAGCTGAGCCGGAAGGCCAAGCTCTCGATTTATCGGTCCATCTACGTTCCAGCCCTCACCTGTGGTCAGGAGCTTTGGGTAGTGACCGAGACTGAGCCTTAGAGAGAGGGTGAGGAGCTCAGACATCCGGAGGGAGCTCGGAGTAAATGCAGGGAGACAGCTGAAAATCCTCCCTTCCTTCCCTCCATTCTTTTAGTGGGTAAAGGGTGCCTGCAGGTCTACCTATCTACCTGTCGGTGTCGCTGACCTGTAGACTTTCTCTCTAGATGTTGGGGCTGTTGGATCCGGTGCTGCTGGCTACTTTCAGTGGAAAAGAGTTGGCAACACTGGGCTCAGTTTTTAAGTTGGATCATTTCTAAAATAAAGCGTGCTGTTGCTAATTTCTCCCCGTTACTGACCCTAACTTTAAACTGCAAAGAATAACTCTGCACAGACTGATGAAGATGGTATGGCGGCCATCTGTGTGCGCTCCTCCTCCTCCTCCTCCTCCTCCTCCTCCTCCTCCTTCTCCCCGAGCTGGAATAAACTCTCCTCCTGACGCTCACTTAGATCTCCAGTGAACCTTCACCGCCCCTCAGATTTACTCTCCGTCCACTGTCACGCTGCAACATGTTCATTAGCTCCAGCTCCTCTTCCTCCTCCTCCTCCTCCTCCTCCTCCTCCTTCTTCCTTCTTCTTCTTCTTCTTCTTCTTCTTTTGGGGAGGGAGTTTGTGGTGTTAGCTAGATCGCTCTCAGGGCCACAGTAATCCACACAGGGGGAACAAAAAGATGAAGAGGAGGAGGAGGCCTCCTGGTCTCCATGGTGATCTCATTGTGTGTGTTTGGGGTGGGGGGGGATAATAGGGTTGAAGTGTTGGAGGTCATAGTTGAGGGGATGGTATTTGCTTTAGAGGGGAGATGAAGATATAAACCTGCTGACTGGTTGAGAGAAACGAGGAGCTCAGACTCAACGTTCTCTTGGTTTTCAACAGATGTTCTTGAGGACCTGAGCGAGGACGCCACGGAGCACCTTCTGCTGGAGCCGGGGAACGTCCTGAAGCTGCGCTGCGACACCACCAGCACCCGGCCCGGCATGGCGGTGAACTGGTACAGGGAGGGGAACCGGGTTCTGGCCACGCCCCGCATCCAGATCCGCGGAGCCTTCATGGAGATCACGGACGCGACGTACGAGGACTCTGGCGTCTACGTTTGTGTTCTCCGGGGAACCAAAGAGCCTGTGAGGAACTTCACCATCACTGTGGCAGGTAAGGGAACAGTTGGTTTATTCATTTAGGCCCAATCCCAAAGTCCCCCTTAAGGCCTTAAACCCTGAACCCTCAGTCCCAAAGTCCCCCTTAAGGCCTTAAACCCTGAACCCTCAGTCCCAAAGTCCCCTTTAAGGCCTTAAACCCTGAACCCTCTGTCCCAAAGTCCCCTTTAAGGCCTTAAACCCTGAACCCTCAGTCCCAAAGTCCCCTTTAAGGCCTTAAACCCTGAACCCTCAGTCCCAAAGTCCCCTTTAAGGCCTTAAACCCTGAACCCTCAGTCCCAAAGTCAAGCAAGTGAACTCTCTGGCATGTTATGGACCAATCAATAATTGAAAAAGTGATTTTGTTTATTTGTTTCCAGACTTGTTGGGGTCAGGGGACGATGACGAGGACAACGGCTTGGAGGACTCATCGGCTGAGATTGAAAACGACCAGGTTTACTTCTCCAGAGGTGTGTTGTTGTTGTTGTTGTTGTTGTTGTTGTTGTTGTTGTTGTTCCTTGAGGAATTAGTAGAACTCAGCCTCCAACCTTTCTCTGAGTAACGGCTCATTGTGTCCATACAGGTCCGTACTGGACCCACACCCAGCGGATGGAGAAGAAGCTGTACGCCGTTCCCGCTGGCAACACGGTGAAGTTCCGTTGCCCGGCTATGGGCAGCCCGATGCCGAACATCCGCTGGCTCAAGAACGGACGTGAATTCAGAGGAGAGCATCGCATCGGAGGCATCAAGGTGAGGATGGTTTCTACTCTGCTGAATTCATTCAGAGGAGCTTTCACTGATATGTAAAGACCAGTGAGTGTCTCTCCACGCTGATGTATTTATGTGTGTGTTTCTTTGGGTTAGCTGAGACATCAGCACTGGAGCCTGGTGATGGAGAGCGTCGTGCCTTCAGACAGAGGAAACTACACCTGCATGGTGGACAACAGATACGGCTCCATCGCTCACAGCTACGTCCTCGACGTCCTGGGTAAGAAATTAAAAAGACAAAACAGACATTATTCACAGCAGCGATAGCAACAGTTATGAGTCAGCATCATTCCTTCAAATCAAAGGCTCCAGTCTGAGGGAGGGGATAAGCGGGGGGCGGGGGGGTAAGCAGGAAGTGGACGGTCAGGCGTCCACACCAGTTTTCTACCTGACCTGTGACAGGAGATGGAGGAGGGCTGCGGTTTTGTTTGTTCATTTGTTGGATGTCCGTCCACCGCGGGGTCAGTTTCTGTCCCCGCCGACGGGGGGAGACGACTAACGAGACGACTAACGAGATCAGAGAGCGAGAGTAAGCGCAGATCAAAGGGAGCCCCGGCGACCAGCTGACAAAGAGAGACACGCTAATGGAACCGGGTTTCATCCCAAAATCACATCTCCTGCTCTCGTGTGCCAGCATGCAAACACACATTCTATGTGACAGAGCGACGACCGCTGGGCATCTCAGACGCTTGTTGTACAAAGCAGCCGGCTGTTAAACGGACAAATATGAGGAAGTTTCTCCCACGTTTTGTCCTGCCGGCGTTGGACTCCTGGTGAGAGGGGAATATCTGAAACCAAGCTGATCAGTTAAATCTCCGTCTCCATGTCTATCACTCCCTCCAGGGTTCTTCTGTTACTCATCTCTTAGTCGCCTCACCGTCATCAAATCCACCGTCGAACTATTCAAAATACACGACAATGTACAGAATCATTACATCACATCACACACAAACTGTAGACGTGTTAACAGGTAAATATGCGCTACGAAACACAACAAACACCTCGCTGGCTGCACACAACCAAGAGGGAATTAAGGTACGCGTCCACAGCCTCCGTCCTTTCCACGCTTCCCATTCATTGTTTATGTAGGCAGCCGTGCAATGCATTCTGGTAGTGTGGCGGCGCGATTTGAGAGACGGAGCGTCACGACGGCCGCTCCTCATTTGCATAAAGTTGAGGTCTCGGCTACTTTATGCAAATCACAGGCGTCCGACTCGACTCGGCGCCTCTGGAAACTCCCGAGAAACTTCTAAACTAACCGTTGTCGATCTAAAACAAAAACAGATTCATCAACATGGATTATTTATACATAAAATTACTTCATCCAATCAAGTGTCTAGTGGCAGCCCATCAAGCGTCCAACGCTGGATCCCTCGCCATAAAAAAAACCCCCTGTGGACACGTACCATGAGTCCTCTTGAACACTGTTTCTTCAAAATACGGGCAATGCCATCATCTTCATTTTAAGATTAAATCTTTGAGCGGAGAATACAATCTTCGGCTGCTCCGCGTCTTTTAGAAGGAACTAAATGTGTCCCCACACAACGTAAGACTTCCGATGTGTTAATACAAACAACTCAATATTCAAGAAAAGAAACTGCATCTTTCTTCGCCCACTTTGCTCATCTCTGCTTTGATTTCTTCCGGCGCAGAGCGTTCCCCACACCGGCCCATCCTACAGGCCGGTCTACCCGCCAACACCACAGCGGTGGTGGGCAGCGACGTCCAGTTCCACTGTAAGGTCTACAGCGACGCCCAGCCGCACATTCAGTGGCTCAAACACATAGAAAGGAACGGCAGCCGCTACGGTTCTGATGGGACGCCCTACGTTCGGGTCCTCAAGGTATGTCCAAGTTCTGATCCCTGTCCCTAAGCCTAGTCAACGACAGCCAAAGCCTCCGATTGTTGTATACTAACTGTTAATGTCACTTCTTCTGCGTCCGTGTTGTGCAGACCGGCAGTCTGAACATGTCCGAGGTGGAAGTGCTCTACCTGTCCAAAGTCACCATGGAGGACGCCGGAGAGTACACCTGTCTGGCTGGAAATTCAATCGGATTCGCGCACCAGTCCGCCTGGCTCACCGTCCTCTCAGGTACGGACCGGACGGAAGGCGACAGGATTCAGTGTTTAACAGAATTTACTTCATTGTTTGAATGATTGTAACTTTTAATTCTTCAATAAAGTGTTTGCATTTTCATTGACGAACTTCGATATTAAGCTGCATCCGCACTAGGGATACTTTGAATGGTTAATATACATGTATTTACAATGATCCCCGTCTTCCTACAGAGGAGGAAGCAGCGGAGGCGATGGACACCTTGGAGACCAAGTACACCGACATCATCATCTACGCCTGCGGCTTCCTGGCCCTGATCATGGCCATCGTCATCGTGGTGTTGTGTCGGATGCAGGTCCACCCCAGAAGGGAGCCGTTCGACGCCCTCCCCGTCCAGAAGCTCTCCAAGTTTCCTCTTCGCAGACAGGTACAGGGCGCAATGCATCATGGGAACTTATTGTGCCTTCAAACGGGGTTGTGTTTACAGTGTTTACTAGAAGTGTCCATATGAACGACCCCCTCTAGTGGTATTCATGGAAAGTTTCTGAGTTCACGAGTTGTGACGTTTTTGTTGACGTTGTTGGAAATGGTGGAGGCCTTGGAAGTTCAATTTTCGGCGCTTAATAAGTTAATATATTGTCATTTTAGTCGTATATTAATATTGCCGTTGCTTAGCAGCGGTGTTCTCACAACTTCCCATGTTGTAAACACCAGTTTCATTTGAAGGCACCAACAAAGTCGCTCTTCTCTAACTTTTGGAAGTAGTCGACTATGATTTAAGGCCTTGACGCCTCGTACGAAGCGTGTTTCTAGTTGGTCAGAGCGGACTGTTCCTGATAATTACATTTCCCGTTCCTCTTCCTTCAGTACTCGGTGGAGTCCAACTCGTCGGGGAAGTCCAGCGCGTCGCTGATGAGGGTGGCTCGCCTCTCGTCCAGCTGCTCGCCCATGCTGGCTGGAGTCATGGAGTTTGAATTGCCCTACGACCCCGACTGGGAGTTCCCCAGAGAGAAGTAAGTTATCTGCAAGTTGGAATCACTTCTGCAATGAAATTACACTCTGAAATTATTATGAAAGAGTTTACTGACAAGTTCCTGCAAAGAGCGTTATTCTTGCACTAAGTTTAGTTTGGCTTCTGGGACTCATTTGTGGGGAGCTAAAAAGAAACCAGCCCGCAGCCCGTTTTTGGCTCGACCCAACCCGTGTTTTGAGAAACCAGAAACCCAAATTATGGATTTGTACAGTTTACATGTACTTATTTTCGCTAACTTTCTCTCTCTAGTTTAACGTTGGGCAAACCTCTAGGCGAAGGCTGCTTCGGTCAGGTGGTCAGAGCCGAGGCCTACGGCATCGCCAAGGACTCTCCGGATCCGGCCTCCACTGTGGCGGTTAAGATGCTCAAAGGTAGGAGAGAGAGAAGTGGTACAGAAATACTTGTAGAGATCAGCTAAAGTCTGCGGTCTTCTCTAAATAAAGTACATGTTTCCCTAAAGACGACGCCACAGACAAAGACCTGGCAGACCTCATCTCGGAGATGGAGCTGATGAAGGTGATGGACAAACACAAGAACATCATCAACCTGCTGGGAGTCTGCACACAGGACGGTGAGTGTTTTATTCCTGCTTCAACAGACCTTCCTCCCAAACCTCCTTGTTATTGTAAAATCTCAACAAACAGCTAATTAAGTGATTGTTTGAACGATGGTGGTCTCCGGCCTCCAGGCTCCAACAACAATAGAAACAACCTTCTTCCTGTTTCCCCCCTCAGGGCCGCTGTATGTGCTGGTGGAGTACGCCTCTAAAGGCAGTCTGAGGGAGTACCTGCGGGCCCGGAGGCCTCCAGGTATGGACTACACCTTTGATGTGACCAAGGTGCCTGAAGAGCAGCTCACCTTCAAAGACCTGCTGTCCTGCGCCTACCAGGTGGCCCGAGGGATGGAGTACCTGGCCTCCAAGAGGGTATGTTCACTTTAAAGAGTAGAAGAAGAAGGTAGCTCAGTCTCCGGTGGCGTTTCATGTTTGCAAGAGGCGGTTGAACCAGCGTCAAACACTCGTTCATTTGGTTCGTCTCTGGTTCCTGCGTCTTGAATGTGAGGATTTGCTGTTTTTATATGTTTTTGCATTCCTAGACTTTATACTGTCACTCCGACAAAACAGGATATTTGAAAACATCCTCTTAGATTCTGGGAATTTATGATGTTTGTTTTTACATTTTATAGATTAAACAATATGTTGAATAAGTGATTTTAGGAGAAGCTATCCGTATGATTGAGTAGCCCCAACAGATCTGTTGTGTGCTCAAATATAACAGTGTTTTAGATCCTCTCAAGGAACTTCAGAGGAACTTCAGACGTCAGGATAGGAAAACACTTTGTAAATGAGTTGTGATTAGTTGGCATTGGCCTTCAGATGGATCTGGTCTGCCCCCCTTTCTTCCCATCCCAACCCCCCTATGTTTCTACTCCTTTCATTTTCCCAGCATGCACTCTGTCTGTGTGCTTCTTATCAACACGTCTCTTTGTCTGCCAGCCGGTGTCTCAGACAGGCATTCCTGAGCAGAAAGCTGCGGTCCTGTTTACTCTCCTCCATCCATCTGTCCGTCCCCGCCGTCGCAGGGCTTTTGTCCTTTTTAGCGCTGCCCATAAATCTGTTAGCAAACAGGCAGCAGAGCCGTCGTCTGGGTGCAGGCATCGGGTTTCTGGCTCTACGGCCTCCTAAGAATGCAGGAGGCTGAAACTAACCCTCCATTATGGGGAGACCCGCAAACCCGAGACTGGTTCATTTCGCACGTCCCCACAAATCCCACGTCTATTTCCAATGAAAACCAAAATAAACTTAATGATATCCATTGAATGTGGGCAAACAGGGCCTTTCTCTCTCTCCCTCCCAGAGGGGTTTGTTGTTTCTCTCTATATAAAGACATTTTAATTCTGTAGCGTTCACTAAAACGAGGCGCTGCGTGTTGACTTTAGACTCCTGAGTCTTTTCATTTCTGGAGAAAATGTGCAGTGAATCATGTCTGCCCCCTCCACCCCCCAACCCTACATTCATGTTTTTACATGACTACTCCAAAAGCCGCAGCCCGGACCAGACGAGAACATGTCGCCTCACAAGTCTCAATTCAGAAGAGCGTTTGGTGATGTAAACGCTTTGATGATAAAGTGTAGTTTGACCTTCTGCTTCAGCCGGGACTCTACATTTATACTTCTGTCAAAGGGGGTGAATTTACTGCCATTCTCCGTTCACCGTGGAGGCATGAGATCACAAAACATCAAGTCATAAAGCAAAAGTCTCTTTATGTAGTACATAAATCATCATCAGCAGTACTATACCTTAAAATATACAAAGTGTACTTTCATAAACTAAAAAGTGAGTTACAAGTAGGGATGCACCGATACCACTTCTTTTCAGACCGAGTACAAGTACTTACATTTGGGTACTCTCCGATACCGAGTACCGATACGAGTACTTCTCTGTGCCAAAAGACCCTCGTTAACAGCCAGCTGGAGGGTGTGAGCGACACACGGCAGGCTGGGGTTTCCCGCATACGAGGCGGTGCGCCGCCACCGACTCTAGGTCGGCTTGGAAAGGCTCGGGGCAAAGATGCTGTCCTTAGTGCGCCCAAACCACGTCGTGCCCCCACGTAAAAGGCGCCAGGGGTCTGCGGCGATGTCTGCAACCCACCCGACCCGTCTTGAAACACGGACCAAGGAGTCTAACGCACGCGTGCCGGCTGACATGGGATCCCGGCCCTGCGGGGTTGGGCGCACCACCGGCCCGTCTCGCCCGCACCGTGGGCGAGGAGGTGGAGCGTGAGCGCGTGCGATAGGACCCGAAAGATGGTGACGGGAGGTTAATGTCACGCTGCCGTAAAGTGGTAACGGTGCCGTTATATCGGAGCCGTTTTGTGAGTACGAGTACATGAGCACAGTATCGGACCCGATACCTGATACTGGCATCGATATCGGTGCATTCCTAGTTACAAGTATATAACTATTAAACTAATAGTATACATATTTGTTGTATAGTTCATAGTATAGTTGCAGTATAAAATACTACTTAGATGTAAACTAGTTGTGTTCTTAAAATCTAAAAAGTGTGCCAATTTAGTCCCAAGAAGTATTGAATTAGTACAATTACAAGTATACTATTAGTACATTTATATTAGTAGTATACTTTATGTAGTAAGTATATGTGTGTAGGATGTTAGAAACACGGACCATTTCAACACTTCATGCGTAATCTCCTGATCTGCAGAAACCAGCCGTTGGCGTTAAGATCACTTTAGTGTTTAGTGTCAGTCTTTAATTCCCTCTCTTCTCTTCTCTCTCTCTCTTCAGTGCATCCACAGAGATCTGGCAGCCAGAAACGTCCTGGTGACGGAGGACAATGTGATGAAGATCGCCGACTTCGGTCTGGCCAGAGGAGTCCACCAGATCGACTACTACAAGAAAACCACCAATGTGAGTGACACTTTGTAGCGGTTGAATTTCCTCGCTAGTATTTAGCGTATCTTTGGAGCGTTATTTAGCCTCCTTCCCGACAAGCTGAACCTTCTGGAGTCAGTCGGGTCTCGGGAGGTTAAGTAACTTAAATATTTCTCAGATAGAGCATCATGTAAATCATTCACATTAAAGATCTTTATGTGAAGACATTTGGATTGTTAAAAGGTGAAAGGGGAAGCTGCTGGTAAACATGTCTGCCAGGTTCCTTTCACAGCTTTCATTCTCCCCTTTAAGACAGATGTCTGATGGTTTCCTCTGATTGGCAGCAGGCTTAATGGGACTTAATTAGAAAAAGAGGGGAGACGAGGAGGGAGGAGGGGGGAGGGTTGAGAGCGAAAACATCTTTTTACAGTGAGACAGAAAGGAAAATAGAAAACGTGTGTGTTGTTGTGGTGAATGAAGGTGAGGCTGTAACGTGTCCGTGTCCTCTCTGCAGGGACGGCTGCCGGTGAAGTGGATGGCGCCGGAGGCTTTGTTCGACAGAGTCTACACTCACCAGAGCGACGTGTAAGTTCAACCTCTCGTATACTAAACACCTCCCGGCAAACATGAAGTGATTCACAGCTAAGATGATTATTTGTCTTTGCCTGTCTTGTGTTATTAAAACCTCATGTAGCCGTTACTCATCAGCTCTGAACTCTAAAGAACGAATCAGATGTTGCTCTCAGCATCGTTGTACACCACGGTAAACGTGTCCTGATCCTCTCGTCTACGGTTCTCAGGTGGTCGTTTGGCGTCCTGATGTGGGAGATCTTCACGCTGGGCGGCTCGCCGTACCCCGGTATCCCCGTGGAGGAGCTCTTCAAGCTGCTGAAGGAAGGACACCGCATGGACAAACCCTCCAACTGCACACACGAACTGTAAGTCAAGAGAGTCTTTCTCATGATGT
Organism: Sebastes umbrosus; assembly: GCF_015220745.1. Taxonomy (NCBI): domain Eukaryota; kingdom Metazoa; phylum Chordata; class Actinopteri; order Perciformes; family Sebastidae; genus Sebastes; species Sebastes umbrosus. The sequence goes on along the minus strand of NC_051285.1, from coordinate 1,186,687 downwards.
TTCAACCTGATCTCATAACACGATGTTTTAAGGACATGCCGCGTGTCGTGATAACGCAAAATCCGGTAACGGACACAGTTAGATTGAGTTTTTGTGTTTTTATTTTCCTCTGCAGCTACATGATGATGCGTGAGTGCTGGCACGCCGTTCCCACCCAGAGGCCGACCTTCAAGCAGCTGGTGGAGGAGCTGGACCGAGTGCTGCTGTCTATCTCTGACGAGGTGGGTCTCTCAAACAAACCCACTCCCTCCCATGAAACTGCACACAATCAGTCTAACGTATGCAAAGAAGAACACACACACGTCTCTCTTTAACAATCTGCTGCCCAGATGTGTTCAGAACGAGAGAGCGAACGCACAGAGAGCACAATCCAGAGTTTATAAACCAAAACACAGACATCTCTAAGCTTTGAGTTTAAATTAAACACCGTTTGTCTCCGTGGTCTCGAAACAATTACGCTTTAAATGAATCCACCAGCAGTCTGAATGCTTTTACAAACATTTAACTGTTGATTAGTGTCTCTAACGTCTGAACTCTCTCCTCTCAGTACTTGGACCTGTCGACGCCCTTCGAGCAGTACTCGCCGTCGTGCGAGGACACGTCCAGCTCCTGCTCCTCCGACAACGACTCCGTTTTTACCCACGATGCCTTGTCCACCGACCCCTGCCTCCTGGGATACCAGGACGTGCGCTCCCGGATAGACGTGAAGACGGCGCTCCGATAAGCTGGAAGGAAACCCACACGTATGCAGACATTGAGCACGACATAACACATCCAACGGAAGCCACACTGGAGGTCCGACCTCCTTTATGGCGCCAGACGAAGCCTCTTAGACGTAGGCGGGCGTTTATACACACACACATAAAAACACATGTATCCAGTGGAGCACTGAGGCCGGTGGGCTTCATCACACGGTGAAGGTTTGAAGACAAACGTTTCATCGTGGGCAGAAGAGAACGCGGTACTTTGGACTATCAGCTCTGGCACTGCGCCCGAGGAAACGTTGGGAAACTGCGGCACTAAACACCACAGAAGAAGAACGTGGTACTCATAAACGCTTTCTTTTGATCGACGGACTATGATCTCCTCACACAACCCAAAACCAGGGCGAGAAAACCCTCTGTGATAAAGACATTTTTAACTAAACAAAAAGATTTATTTTGCTATGATAAAAAAGAAGTGATTGTTAAATATAAATCTCTCTATATAAGATTATTTTACTTTTGTTGTTGCTTATTTAAAAGAAGAAAACGGTCTTAAATCTCAGGATCTCTTGTGCTAAGAAGTTGCCGTATAGCGGCAGCAAAGTGCCTGAATTTACCATTTCCTGTGAATATATTTAGAATATTAAAATATTGTATGTACATATCAGCAGCAGAAAGACGATATAAATTATTCTGACATAAAAAATGAAGGAGAGGAATTTTAATCAAGTGTTTCAAGTGCCAAACCTGTTGAGCTGTCTCTTTATGTTCAGGTTTCATTCCAACAGACTCACTTTAGAAGGAACATTTGGATAATAATCATAATCATAATCATTGCCCACAAATCATAAAATAACAATAGACGCTGTTAAAGATTGTTTTTCCATCAGCAAACATGTTCTAAAAAACACAAACCTCAAATGTTTGTGGTCACTAAATGATGGATTGGACCTTTTTAAAGACGTCTTTGTGGAATGAAACCTCCGTTTGTCATTTTGTTTTAAACTGCTTCGACCTCCAGCCGAGGAGAAACACTCGTTTGTGGTTAAATATTCAGAAGGACTTCCAGTTCTTGTTGCCGTTGTTGGACGAAAGCCACCAGAAAAATGCTTTTAGCTCGAATGCATTTCTTAAGTTGTTAAAAACACAAAGTTCTCAGACTCGTTTCAGTCTTTCATGATAGATAAACATAATCTTTGAGACGGCATTACGTGGTCTTCCTCCAACAACAGCTTTAACCAGAGACGGTGTGTCCCTGAGGTCTGGACTACGAAGCAGGGTTTGGGGTTAGCGAGGTAACGTCAGGGTGGTTACCGGGGTAGATCACCATGGTAACTGATGCAGGTTATTTTCCAGATAAGAGATCAACTCGTATAAAAGCACCGGGCGTCCAGGGTGTCCAGGGCGTCCAGGGTGTCCAGGGCGTCCAGGGCGTCCAGGGCGTCCAGGGCGTCCAGGGTGGGACTCGACCCTGAAAGGAGGACTGACGATTCAGCATTGGGCCCAAGCCCACTGTCGCTGCTGACGAGGAGGGGAGGGTAGCGGGGGGGGGGGGGTACTGAATGTGAAAGCCAGTGTGATTGATTTGAAATAGAGGAGTGGGGGGTGGGGGGGCTCCTTTGTGTGGCGGTAACCCTTCACCCAGCCCAATCTGTTGGCGAGGAGTCCTCAGGTCCGCAGCCTGGCCGGACAATGAAGGCTTTGCAGGCTTAATGGGTGTGACTACGGACCAGAGGGAGTTGTGTGGGGGGGGGGGGGGCGGGGGGGGTAGCGGTGGATAGCTTGGGCTTGTGTGCAAATGAAGAGGCTCTTATTATGCTAATGTGTCCTCTTGTCTCCACAACGCCCCTATCTTTATCCCCACAGCCTCCGTCACCAGCTTTTAAATTACTAATCTCAATTCTGCAGCTGCAGAAAAGTCCCCCGTGTCCCCGGTCCTTCCGTGTCCCGGTCCCCCAATGTCCCCGGTCCCCCCGTGTCCCCGGTACCCCCGTGTCCCCGGTCCCACCGTGTCCCCGGTCCCCCCCGTGTCCCCCCGTGTCCCCGGTCCACCTCCTCGATCTGGATCTGATCGCAGACAAACCAAACAGTTGGACGGAGACTTGTTTGTCTAAATTCACCCAGTTGAACTGAATTCAATCTGAAATGTGTCTTTCAGTTTAAATCCCTGCATCAGCCGCCATGTTGCTCCGTCTCTGCTCCGTCTCTGCTCCGTCTCTGCTCCGTCTCTGCTCCGTCTCTGCTCCGTCTTTACTCCTTTTCTTCAAGTGTCGGAGAGAAAAATGTAGGTTTTTAGTCAATGAAGGATTCCCGTATCTTCTCTCCTCATGCCGGTGTCTCATAATCTGTATTTACATACATACACACACACATACAAACATACGTACGTACGTACATACATACACCATATTTGCGGCGTCTTTCCGTTCCAGCCGTCTGCTCTCTCTCCTCTCAGACTCATCCTGTAAACAATCACAGCGTTTCCTAAACATTTCCTCCAGAGAATTATTTTAGAAATATCTAATTTATTTGTTTATTGTTTTTGTTTTTATATAAAATAAAGTATAATTTAAAATAAAGCAGCTGTCTGTTCTTTTTTTATATTTTAACATTGATATTGTCTCAACTGGTGTTTTCATTGGGAAGCTGCAGACGTGATTCTACCGGCTGTGTGTGATGATGATGATGAGCTGGAGGCTCGTCAGCTCATCTAGTTCACCTGCTGCAGCAAGCTGCTCTCCACCTCTCACTAACTCTCACTAACTCTTTTTTCATTTTGAAAGAGAACGAACAATGAGGAACCTCTAACAGTCGGCCGACCAATCCTGTAACTTCATCACTCAGTGACAGACTTTGTAGAACTGGTCCTCTGCGGTCCGGCCAAACATGTGTCAAACTTCTTTTAATTCAGTCATTTAAAAGAGAAACAGAGAAAAGACAGAGAGAGAGAGAGAGAGAGAGAGAGAGAGAGAGAGAGAGAGAGAGAGAAATGTGAGGAAGATGAAAGACAGAGACGGCGAGACGGGAGGATGAAGAGATGGAGGTTAAAGGTCAAGAGGAGGGAGGAGAGGGCAGCAGTGATCCCAGCCAGCCCAGGCTTTTGAAGTGTGTGTGTGTGTGTGTGTGTGTGTGTGTGTGTGTGTGATTATGTGTCAGAGTGTGTGTGTTATCTCCTGTGTACATGGTGTGTGGTCTGTACATGTGTGTGTGTGTGTGTGTGTGTGTGTGTGTGTGTGTGTGTGTGTCTTATCTTCCACGTACAATAAATCAGTTTCTCTCTCTCTGAGCTGCAGTCCTGCACAAGCTGATAAAAGTCTGTCTGGGCGTCCGGAGGTGTGTGTGTGTGTGTGTGTGTGTGTGTGTGTGTGTGCGTGATTGCGTGTCTGTGTGTGTGTGTGTGCGTGATTGTGTGTCTGTGTGTGTGTGTGTGCATGCGTGTGTGAGACATTAATTACTACCAGCATAATCAGCTGTGGTTTTATTGCTATATTATTCTACTTTGGGCTCTTCTCTAGTCAGTCTATAATACTCCAGTAATCTTCACACTGGAGCGTTTGAGGGTTAATCTGGTGTGTTTAGGGTTAATAGTTTAAGGTCTTTCCTGTGTTATCTGTAGCTTTGTGTAGTATAGTCGGGTATCATTCAGGTTTTAGGAGCAGTGTCCAGTCAGGATGCTGCTACATATTATACACAGACACATTCTCAGTTCATACAGTGAATAAAAGAGGAGATGTTGGGGTTTGGGATTCTGACCCAAGAAAACCTGAAGGTTTTTGACTTAAAACTATGCAAGACCAGTTAATGATTATTTTATTATTTACACATTTCACAGCCTTCGTACTTAAAGGATAACCTTTTTGTTGTTGTTGTTGTTGTTGTTGAAGGGTACCTTCAGTATTTATCAACCTGGACCCTATGCTCCTGTTTTTTTGTGGCGCTTTCACAGCAATAATCTGTTTGGCTAGCCCAGGAGTCAGCAACGTTTACTATCAAAAGAGACATTTTAGGCACAAAAACAAAATCTGTCTAGAGCCGCAAAACATGTGATCATTGTGATGAAGGTAACACAGTTTATAGTCTAAGTATATAGTTTATAAGTCTAATGCAGTGAGGGCCAAAGAGACAATGTACTACGGAGTATTAGGACCACATTGAGGGAAAACACATCTGAGATTTACACAATAAAGTCAGAATATTATGAGAATAAAGTCATAACTTTACGAGAAAAAAAGAAAATCGAAATCTCAGATTTATTTTTTTCCTCAATGTGGCTCTAATACTCCGTCGTACCGTCGTACCATAGACCTACAACAATGATCAATAAAAATGAAAATGTAAACAAAAAACAGTTATTCATTTCCATTTTTCAGGGAATCACAGACTTTGGTATTTTTCTGCTCAGTGTTTTCTCTTTGACTCGTCACTGATCTACTGTGAGCACGAATCCCTTCTCCTCCAGTTCATCTCCAAAGACTTTATAAACTCAATCACTATTATTGAGGACTTTATTCATCATATTCGGTGTGTTCTCATCGGCTCAGATGTCAAGCAACATCTGACTTCTGCAGAAGTCCGGGTCCGTCCTCTCGACTGTGTCTGTCCGATTTTGGTCTGCATTATTACTGCGTTCACAACCGCCGTAAAGAAACCGCACCAGGGTTTAAACCGTACCAGAGTTGGATTAAAACGGACTAAATGTTGACTTGTGAACGCGCCCCAGGTTACTGTTGAAACTGGTCCAGTATTGATGGAGAACGCTGCAGATTCCAGCCGCTAAACAGGCTGAACTATAATCCCTCTGGGACGTACGTCCACTAAAGGTTCTTGTTGTTGCCTCTGACAGACTCAGATTGTTGATAGAAGTGTCTGACTACAAGTCAGTCTAACATTTTGCATCGACATTGTGGAAATCATGTAAACATTCAGCCGTGACATGGGAGGCGATAACACGCCAAGATATCCTGCAGAGGAAGACTATAAGTTAGTGAACATGTGAACAATGCTGGATTTAAAATACCTTTTAAAAACGGGGTTTGCAAATGTTTTTACGAGGCAGGAAATGAATTCATGTTTGTTATACCTCAAGGACACAAACAACGGAGAGTAACACCCTGCATGTAAACACAACTTCACTTTGTTTACTAGAAAACTCCACAGGGGACTTTTATGACTCCGATTTATGATTAAAGGTGTGGAGGAATGAATGTGGTCAGCACCATGTGTGTTATTTCATTACTTCACTCACACAGACTTCTTATCTCCAGTGTGGTACAGTGTGTTTAACCTGCTGTGTGTGTGTGTGTGTGTGTGTGTGTGTGTGTGTGTCAGCGTTACCTCTACTGACATGGCATCATGACAGGAAGTAGCTGAGGTCATTTAATGTTTGTCCAACACTTCTAGTCCCCGACTGCAGCTTCCTGTATGAAGACAGTCAGGTTTGTTTTTTTGTCCTTGAACGGATTAAACAAACAGCTGCTGGTAGGCGGAGCCAGGCTAGCTGTTTCCCCCCGCTCCCAGTCTTTATGCTAAGCTAAGCTAACCAGCTTCTTGTGGTGCAGATATGAGAGGGACTGCCCATTGTCCCGAAGACCCATTGCTCCAAAAATACACAATGTCCCTGCAACAAACAGCAGCACATGGCTAATTATTATGCAGAATGACATCATCGGACTTCCTGCTGGCGAAGGCATGACCCGCCACACTTCCTCTTATTACGTGCTGCCTTCGTTGGTTGGGTTGGTTAGGTTTTAGGCATGAGGAGTGACATTAGTTAGGGTTATGGTAAGAATATATAATATATAAGCAGAGTAGGGCGGGTCACATCATGCCTTCGCCATGGTAGGAAATATATATCAAGACCGGGAAGGTCCGATGATGTCATTCTGCATAATAAATATCTGAACAAGTTCAATGACAGTAGGAACCACAACACCACCTCCTATTTGAAAGAAAGAAATAATAAGTCCATGCTAGTCGGTCTTAACTTGAACACGTATCTTTGCGTCTGTGTTTTGAGCACCTGTTTCGTTGTCAGGTGTCAGCCGGTTGACAAACACAGGACCCAGGAGGCCGCTGTTCGTGTCCCGTAACTTACGTATGAAGTTACAACAGTATCCTTAAAACATCAGATATCTTCAGTTTGAGGCATCCTGGTGCTATTTTTTATCTTTTAAATCTTTTATCTTTCTTCTCTATCCCGGACGAGCCCTCTCTTCGGGGGCGGCTGTAGCTCAGTGGGTAGAGCGGGTCCCCAAGATGCTCCCCGGGCGCTTGCAGCAGCCCACAGCTCCTAAAAATACTTCGGATGGGTTAAATGCAGAGGTCAAATTTCATGTATGTACCTGTATGTAGTATGACAAATAAAGATTTCTTCTTCTATCTTCCACCTGCAAAAATATACCAAACAAGGAGGGAAAAGTCCAGAGTTTGAGTGAACTGCAGGTCATGATAACTGACTGTTTGAGGGTTTAAATCCTCCTTTATATCCTCAACCCTACATGAGAACGTCAGCTTTGAACAGAGAGACATATTCCAGATCCATTTTCAGTAAATTCCGCTCTCTGTATTTGTTGAATAAACGGCAGTTATCATCACATGGCGAATTTCAATAATCAAAGGATCATATTTGTTATGAAGGAACTGAGACGAGACGCTTTGATCCTTAAGAAGGAAAGAAAAATGTCTCTCAGAAGCTAAATCTGTCTCGTCTTTCTTGACTCGTCATCCTTATAATATCATTTAAAACTCCAACATCTCCAGCAGCCTAAATATTTAGGGTTCGCTGTGCCAGAAATGATATCGTACCAACTCCAAACAGCCTCCCGGTTCTCAACGTTCTGGAGGATGTAAACTCTCGATGGGATGAGGAGTTTGTGTCAGAGAAAGAAAGAAAGGATCTTCATGCCTTCACAACTGATTCATTTATGTGAGCTGAAAAGTCTGTGGTTTGGTTCGGAGGACTACTTTACACGTTATACACGTTACGCATGTTACACGTTATGCACGTTATGCATGCTATGCATGTTACACGTGTTACATGTTATGCACATTGCGCATGTTACACATTATGCACGTTATGCACGTTATGCATGTTACACGTTATGCACGTTACATGTTACGCACATTACGCACGTTATGCATGTTGCACGTTACACGTTACGCACACTATGCACATTGCGCATGTTACACGTTATGCACTGTATGTTCTCAACATTGGAGGCTGTGGGTTCATAATTGTCATAAGATGTAGCCTCGACCTGCTCTGTTTAACAAAGTAAACACAAGCCATTACCTTGAAATTGAATGCTTCTATTTATTTGTTGTCGTCGGCTTAATATTCTCTGTATGAATTGAACTATAGGGCTCCCCCGAAAGCTACGGTGTAATTCAAACGCTGATCATGTATCATCGCTAAAGCAGAGCCTGACCTTGTGTTGTTCAGCCAACAGGTTTGGAGTTTGCAGCTATTTGTTTGCATGATGATAGTTTTATTTTTTTGTTGTAGTGTAATAGTTTGTAGTACTTTTTGGTCCGTTGTAGTAGTTTGTAGCTCTGTGTGAGAACCATTTATGATCCGTGTCTTCTGTCTTTAATGACCTCGGAGTCGTGAAGACTTTATGTGGGACAGAACCTGGACTGCTTTATTGGACATTTAGTCATTTAAACATAGAATCAGTAAACAGAGAGAGGAGATGGACTGTAGAGACGTGGAGCAACTCTTCTGTTTATCGCCGTTTAAAGTTTAACCGCTCTGCTGCAGCACACTGGACCCTGGACCATCAGCACACACACACACACTTTACAGCCCTGTGCTGCGTGTGTGTGTTTGACCTCGGAAGTATTTGTGATTGTGTCTACACACACAGTGTGTGATAAGGCCAGGAAGAGAGTGTGGACACAGGATGTTGAGTTAACGCTGGGACAACATGAGAGCAGCTTATCACACAGAGGAGCAGCCCAAACACAACAGAACGCCACGTGGATCCATACTGGAGTCTGCTGACAGCGCCTGCTGCTGCTGGACGGACCAGACCACTCTCACATTAAAGAGCTCATTAGTGTCCTCAAACACACATGAACATAAACCTACCGGGAGACTCTCTCGGTCCTCTCCCGGTTTCCTCCCGGGGTCACAGTTCTCAGGTATTTCTCCCCATCTCTTTCTTTCAAAGGTCTCTTTTATTGATTGTCAATAATCAATAGAACAGTCACTATACATACAGGGAAAGTTCATTTTTTGTTTTTCTGAACAACACTCACCCGTGACACAACACATCAATCGTACCTACCCACTGAGCAAAGACACGTCCAAAAGACGTCAATTTAACGTCTCTGTCGGCCGTCCAAAAGACCGAGCAGCCAGAATGAAAGTTTTTGCGACGTCTAGAAAAGACGTCGCAAAAACTTTCTGCACAGCTTCCAGAAATCCTACATCACACACTCACACAGGTGTTTTCAGTTAATCTGGCTGATTAGACCTCTGCTCAGGTTGAAGGTGGGCGGAGCTTTAATTAGGAAACAAATCTTCATCTACCAATCAGAATGATAAAGTTGAACTTTGTCCCGCCCGAACAGGTGCAACAAAGCTAACAGGAGACTCAGGAAGATGTCAATCCAGTAATTAGTCTGAACTCGCCCACACAGTCCTGAGCAGAGGTCTAATCAGCCTGATTAACTGAAAACACCTGTGGGGGTGTTCAGAGGCTTTACCACTCAAGCTCTCATACAAATGCAACACCAAGTTCATATCCATCTATTTCATTTTTATTTCTGATAGCTGTGTATCGTCAGCGTAGCAGTGATAATTTATACCACATTTACAAAAGAGGAAGAATGTAGACAGAAAAAAAGCATCAGGTCAAGGACGGATCAGATGATTTAAAGATGCTGGAAGATGTGTGAGTCCAGGGTGAGAGTGTTTTATGGATATTTATATAATAATTTCACTGTTTTTTTATGTTTAAGGGAACATTTGCCAACTTTGAGACCTTAAAAAAAGGGAGGACTTCTAAACCAAAGCGGTCTGGTGGTCCTCCAAAAAAAGATGTGAAAATTTGTCATAAATAAATAAACAATTCTTTCTTTCTTTCTTTCTTTCTTTCTTTATTATAATTTCATGACTTATTTGTGGATACTTTCCCTGTATTTTCTACAATTTGAATTTTATGTATCCATGATTGAGAACCAATTATGTCTTTTGTGGTCAGCTGTGGTTGTCTGTGTGTATGATGTTGTTACCCAGCAAACATGTGACATCAGGAAGACGTTCAGATCATGTCTGTATAACGTCCGTCAGTCCAGGTTCAATATCTGAACATCTGACCAGGGACCATCTTGGACATCTATGGACTTTAAAAAGACGTTTACACAACACATCTCGTGTATCTATTTGTAACTTTCAGAAATGCTTGTTAACAGCGTCCCATGTGGCCGTGAAATCAACGAAAGTCAGCGTCGGGCTCGCGCTTGCTCGCTCTCAATATACCTGGTCGGTAATGAGAAGACAACGTAACTCTCTGTAGAGCTCGGTCACTTCACAAGACACGGGAAACCTCTGTTGGTCTGGAGGAGCTGCAGCAGTTATTTCTGCACAAACGTCCCCTTTACATTCACTAGATATTCTCAGAGCTAAACTAACTCTTCTGCAGTGTGGAGTGAGCAGCATGCACGTCTAGAGGTGGAGCGAGCTGAGCTGTCTAAGTGAAGGCGAACAGGCAGAGGAGGAGGGTACAGCGGCTACACGCGAACGCGCATATGCGAGCGCGCATGTGTGACGACCCGCTACATTAATGCGCGTACAAAGTTACAAACAGTCCCTTTAACATTGATGTTTTTAATGTGGTTGTTTTACTTTTAATGTCTGTTATTTATTTGCTTGCTGTGTGTTTTGTTCTACGCATTATTTTTTATTGTAAAGTGTATTGGGACTGTGCTGCATGGTGATTCTGCACTTTAAATACAATTTATTGATTGATTGATACCTGCATTACAGTTTTATAGTATACTTTGCATTTAATTTTTGCACAACAAGCACCTCACAGATATGTGCAGTAATATTCTCCCACTTATTGAAGTTAAGTGTTGTTAGTTATATATCATAGTTTAGTTTTTTTCCCTCTCTTATCTTTGTCTATTTTGCTCTAAATTGCTGCTCGATAGATCGTTTGCATAAAACAAAGTGTTGTAAACTCTGAGAGACTGACCAGGAACCTGAACCCGACCCTCCGAGGCCCCGGAGCTGCTTTTAATCGGCTGCTTTGTGGTAGTTTGGTGAAATGCAAATATGCTTGAAATGTTGCTCCACTTACTGTGAAGCCCAGTTTACCCTGAGTGGAGTCTTGTAGGTTTATAGAGAGAGAGAGCGGAGATGTGACGTCTCTGGGAGGTCCTGGTGGTGGACATGTCAACATTTCACAAGTACTTTCTACTGGTCTGTAACCAGTTATTTCTCAAGCCTGTCATTATGTTTCCATCACTATTCGTCAACAAAAATATCTGCTTTGAGGACGTTTAACCCTTAAAGGGACTGTTTGTAACTTCTTACACGTATAAGTCAGGTCGGTGTCTCACTACGCTGTTCTGACACAAACTACACGGAAGCACCAAACTGCAAAGTTGTATCTAGTGAAGCCCGTCTGTTAAACAGTGTTGACTCTTCCTGCTTCGGACCGCGGTCAGAAGACACAGAGGAGCTTTGGTCTCCAGGGCCGGAGATGATGTTGCTCTGCTTGCCTTCACTCACACACCACGCTCGTTCTTACTCGCTCCACCTCTCACGTGCATGCTGCTCACTCCACACTGCAGAAGAGTTAGTTTAGCTCTGAGAATATCTAGTGAATGTACAGTGGACGTTTGTGCAGAAATAACTGCTGCAGCTCCTCCAGACCAACAGAGGTTTCCCGTGTCTTGTGAAGTGACAGGGCTCCGCAGAGAGAAACGTTATCGTCTCCGACCAAAACTCGTTCCCTCCGGCCGCGGTCGGGAGGCTGAGGCAGGAAAAGCCAGCATTGATTCATGGAGAGACCTTGGTCTGGTCAGCTAACATTACTGCCAAGCAGCTGAAATATAGAGTGATATTGTGCTTTTAGCTGACGTGTGTCTCCTCACTGTGTTGAGTGATGCTCCTTCATGTCTATGTAGAGCGAGCACAAGCGCCAGCAACAGGACGCTGACTTTAGTTGACTTAACGGACACAGGTGAAGCTGTTAACAAGACATTATGATTCTTACAAACAGTCCCTTTAAATCCTATTTATATTACATCAGACATGATCAGGGTCAGGTTCAGATTCTGCCTCCCAGGAGTCCTCTTCATCTTCTTCTTAAGGGTCGTAATGAGGTGTCCAAGATGTCCTCCTCTTCTGACACTCTTCTTCTATAACTCACCGTCTGTTTGCTCGTCTCGGATAGAAATGGATGGTTTCACACACTAGCTGTGTTCGTGCCATTCTGTAGCACACACTGGAATCATCATTCATCCATACAGACGTGTACAAAGTTACACATAGAACCTTTCAGATGTGTCCGACCTGCATCAGTATTACGTAACATTACATCCTTCCACATGTCACATGGAGAAATATCAGTTCTGCTTTAGTAAATGAAAACATCATAATTGAATACTCCGTGTGTGAGAGACAGTCTGCAACAGGCCGGATCAGGTAACATCAGAGGACAGCCCAAGGTCACACCCCCCGCCTGGCGTCTGCGGTTACCCACAGGGCCAGACGGATGGAGCTCATAGTAATATCTATTAAACAATATATATTCTTCTTCTCGTACTGTAAATCTTGTGTTCCCTCCCAGCAGACAAAGTTAAAATCTATAAATGAAAGTTGTGGTCGTCAGTCTGTCGTCCTTCTCTCCGTACACCACAGACAGCACTTCACAGTGAAGCACATAAAACAGCTCATATTGTGATGTAGCTGGAGGTCGGAGGCCCCGGCGTCCTCATGTAGACAGGAGGGGTCCCATAACTCTGCCCCCCCCACCCGTCTCCGACTGGCCCTCCTTATTTATGGCTCTGTAATTTCTGCAGACTAATTGATTTGGCTCGGCTTTCAGGCTGCAGGGAGACAGGAAGTCAGGACACCGAGGGGTTAACGTGGAGGAACGGGTGTTTCTCTCTCTGTGTGTCACATGTCTACTAAATAAAGTTAAAGATCTATTCACCGTGTCAGACGTCTGCATGTGTTCTGCTGTCTATAGAAACTTATAAAGTAGGATGTTATTAGTATTTTATAGATGCTTATCAGAGGTGGAAGAAGTATTCAGATCCTTTACTGTGAAAATACTCCACTGCATTAAAAAGCTTCCTTACATGAGAGTCAAAGTGTGTTAATATACTTAAAGTGTGAAAAGTAAAAGTACTCATTGTGCAGTGTTTTACTATAATACATCTGGATTCATTTTACTGCTGTATTAATGTGTAGTTTGACTTTTACTGCTGTAGATGTTTAAGGTAAAAGTATAAAATGGAAATACTCAACTACCTTGAATTTGTATTTAAAGGGACTGTTAGTAACTTCTTCCACGTATAAATCATTGCTGGTCGGTGTCTCATGGTCTCTCGTGTGTCTCATGGTCTCTCGTGTGTCTCCGCTGTTCAGACTCAGACTCCAACACAAACTCCAGTGAAGCATCAAAACCTCTTGGTTGTATCTAGTGAAGCTGTTAAACAGTGTTGGCCGCGGTCGGAGGACGCGGGGGAGACCGTAGCTTTGGTCTCCAGGACCGGAGTCTCTGCTGTACTCTGCTCCTCTGCTCCTCTGCCTGCCTTCACTCACACACCACGCTCCTTCTCTCTCTCTCTCTCCACCTCTCACGTGCATGCTGCTCACTCCACACTGCAGAAGAGTTAGTTTAGCTCTGAGAATATCTAGTGAATGTTCAGTGGACGTTTGTGCAGAAATAACTGCTGCAGCTCCTCCAGACCAACAGAGGTTTCCCGTGTCTTGTGAAGTGACGGGGCTCCGCAGAGAGAAACGTTATCGTCTCCCACCAAAACTCCGGCGTCTCCCCCGTTCCCTCCGGCCGCGGTCGGGAGGCTGAGGCGGGAAAAGCCAACACTAGGATCAGCATTGATTCATGGAGAGACCTTGGTCTGGTCAGCTAACATTACTGCCAAGCAGCTGAAATATAGAGTGATATTGTGCTTTTAGCTGACGTGTGTCTCCTCACTGTGTTGAGCGATGCTCCTTCATGTCTATGTAGAGCGAGCACAAGCGCCAGCAACAGGACGCTGACTTTAGTTGACTTAACGACCACAGGTGAAGCTGTTAACAAGACATTATGATTCTTACAGAGTCCCTTTAATACTTTCTCAGTAGTAACTAGTAGTAAATGTAAAGTCTGTTATTGGAGGTAATAATAGGTGGGTGATATACTTTTAAAGTGTGTGCACCCAAAATGTTGAAGATAATTCCTCATTGCACATGTATAACTACGATAAGTAGAGTAGGTCGAAGTTGAATCATGCAAACAGCTGACTTTGCATGCTAACTTTTGATAGCACTGCTAACTCACCTACTTGTACTGCAGAAGCAACGGAGCTGTAATAAAGTGCACTTGTGAACTGGAGCCTGTTTCAGTCTGCTGACTGATCTTTATCACGTCATGAACTGAAAATGAAAACATCAGCTACAGATATCTGGAGTATCTGGAGGGAAACACATTCAAAACCAGCCTAAAGCAGTACGGTGTGCTTTTTAAAACGGTGAGCAGGAATGTAGATTAAACATTAAGTGTGTGTAATTAGTAGTAAACGAGGTGAAACATACAAAGACACAAGTACGGAGCCGTGAGCCAAACTGAGCCGAGGCAGTCGGTCAGCATCAGATTTATGGCTCCATGTTGAACGCTTTCAGGTCCTGAAATGAGGGTTCAATTAAATGATCCCCAAGACAACGATTAGTGAAGGTCAGCAGCTCTGAGATCAGCCTGCTCCATGTGAAGAGCATCAATGAACATCTGGCCAGCTGTTCTGTCAACAGAAGGCTTTCAGACCTCATCTGAGACACTCGATGGACAGCAGGTGGAAGAGGACTGAAGGAGACTCAAACTCCTCCTCATGTGGTATTTAGTGTTGTTAGCAGATACATCCTGCAGCGACATATTACCCCCTATTTGATGTTTTTATCCGTTCATTATCAACGTGTTTAATAACCTGCCTCACTCTCACTAAAGCATGTTTGATGAGAGGACTCGTGTAATGACAGACTGAGGGACTAGTTTAGTAGTAGTAGTTATAGTAGAAACACCCAGCGCGTTCTCATTGGCGTCAAATACGATGCCACGGCGGTTAGCGTTCAATTCCGCCGCTCAAGATGCACCAGGCTTTCCTTTAACTACAACGTCATCATCCAGTACACCGCTGTGTTACGTTTCACTTTCACTTTACAATCAGCTGTTCGTTCACATCCCGTGTTCACAACGTCAAGACACATTTTCACTGTAAAAACATCGTGATTTTAATCCCAACCATGTGACCAACCCAACCACGGAATGTGACGCCGAAGTGTCAGTATGTGGCGAGTTTGAGATGAGAACGTGTTGAAACACCGAAGATGTTTCACACATTTTTGTGGTTCTAGAGGACAGAATTCCTCGATAATTATAATCTACAATCAACACTTGAAGCGTCGAGTACCAGGAACTCTTTAACCAAAACCACCGTCCTTCCCAAACCTCAACCGGTAGTTGTCTGACCATTAACAACAAGAGAGACGCAGGAATCTGGTCTCTGCAAAGTCCAGGAAGTCCCTGTGGTGGCCGAGAGAGAAACCAGCACAAACAGTAACCTCCCTGTACAACCACAACCTGTAGAACCACAACCTGTAGAACCACAACCTGTACAACCACAACCTGTACAACCACAACCTGTAGAACCACAACCTGTAGAACCACAACCTGTAGTACCACAACCTGTACAACCACAACCTGTACAACCACAACCTGTAGAACCACAACCTGTAGAACCACAACCTGCAGAACCACGACCTGCAGAACCACACCCTGTAGTACCACAACCTGTAGAACCACAACCTGTAGAACCATGACCTGTAGAACCACAACCTGTAGTACCACAACCTGTACAACCACAACCTGTAGAACCACAACCTGTAGAACCACAACCTGCAGAACCACGACCTGCAGAACCACACCCTGTAGTACCACAACCTGTAGAACCACAACCTGTAGAACCATGACCTGTAGAACCACAACCTGTAGAACCACGACCTGTAGAACCACAACCTGTTGTTCTTACACTCTGAGTTCTGTACGGATTAAACTAACAACATAGAGGATGGTGGGCTGATCGTCTCAGCATCTGTTGCATGTGTGTGCGTGTGTGTGTGTGTGTGTGTGTGTGTGTGTGCGTGCGTGCGTGCGTGCGTGCGTGCGTGCGTGCGTGTGTCGTGTTACAGACATCAAGACGGCGTGCATGAGGAGAAAGTGAGCGAGGCGTTTTTTAACGGAGAGGAGGCAGAAATATGTGTGAATAATGTGATCCGAGCCGAAGCTCCACGGCTGCCTCTGTTTTAATGGGGACAGATTTCTGGATGTGAACCCAGACCCGCTGGTTCAGGTCCAGACTCCTCCAGCAGTCGGGCCAACGTCTCTTTAGCTGGAAAAATAAAGGGTTTAATAGCAGGAGTGAAAACGGCTCGGCTAAGTGGAGCGTTTTGTGAATGAACGCTCCGACTCTGGAGCCTCTGTTCAGATCACTAATATACATTCTTCATGGGAAATTACATAATGTGTGTTTTTTTTGTTAATGGGACATGAACTCCTTCACTTCCAGACCAACTAGTGGGAGCTACTGGTGCAGTAACAAGGGTATGATCCCTCACTGGCTTCCCACCCAATTGTATTCGTTGGATTGCATGCCTGAGTTAAGGGGCCATGTCCTCGGATAACTCTGGAACCAGTTAGACGTGGTCGGACTACGCTTCGTACAAACGTATGTGCTCCAACATAAATTGCATGATCAGATCGGCTTCTGTGATTTAGAAACTGCCTCCTCCTCTTTTATTTAAAGCATCAGTAGGCGGAGCAAATACGATTAAAACAAGTAATTTTTTATAAAACGGTCACTATATCATGACAGTAGAACATGAAACAGGTAACCTGAAAAACATCATGTGTCCTCTGTGTCCTCCGGTGCTCCTAACGGCATCTGCAAGATTTCATAGACCGGAGGAAAACAAGCAGTAAGAGCTGATCTGAGGTCTGCTGTCCAGCTGCCGTCTATGAGAGCCGGCTGTCAATCACTCTGAACTCCGACCAAACGGTCAAACTAGGCAGCGCTGATCAAATATGAATCAATGTTCTGTTACGTTAATGCCTATTTCTCTCCTCAGATGTTCTCAGAATCATCTTGTAGTGCACGATTTAGCTGTAAAATGAGAACGTTTGTGAAGGAACACCAAGTTCTGGTCACATGACCGGAGCACAGCCAATAGGAACGCTCTCTCTCTGAAATGACCTGTGATTGGTCAAAGTCTCCCGTCAGTAGATGTTCTAAAGCCTGAAAACAGAGCCATGAGGAGGAGCAGAAGTCTAGTTCTCTCTCAGAACACTTGAATTACAATATGCTGGAAGGTTATTATGGGATTGTTGCCCAATGATGCCAAAAATATACTGACTACTGCAGCTTTAAGAAACTTTTTAATAAACTGGATCAACCAGAATCATGTTGAGGAGGTTTTTAGCTGATGTTTGATGTAGAGACGGAGAAGAAGAGAGCAGCGATGCCGTTTCTCAAAGGTGTGAAAGAAACACAGACAGCAGATGTCCTCCAGGCAGGGGGTCCGTCTCACCCCTTCACCCTCCAGATGACTTATTACCTCTCACTGTCTCTGTTCTCATGCTGACTGAGCCTGGATCACATGTAGGGATGCACCGGTACCACTTTTTATCAGACCGAGTACAAGTACTTCCATTTGGGTACTCTCCGATACCGAGTACCGATACGAGTACTTCTCTGTGCCAAAAGACCCTCGTTAACAGCCAGCTGGAGGGTGTGAGCGACACACGGCAGGCTGGGGAGTCCCGGCGACCGGCTTTATGACGGCTTGGAAAGGCTCAGGGCGAAGGTGCTTCTCGGGGCCGTGGACAAAGTGTCACCGAGACGGACTGTCCTTAGTGCGCCCCAACCGCGCCGTGCCCCCAGGGCGGGGCTCGGTCCACGTAAAAGGCGCCAGGGGTCTGCGGCGATGTCTGCAACCCACCCGACCCGTCTAGAAACACGGACCAAGGAGTCTAACGCACGCTTGCCGGCTGAGGTGGGATCCCGGCCCCGCGGGATCGGACGCACCACCAGCCGTCTCGCCCGCACCGCCGGGGAGGTGGAGCACGTGCGACAGGACCCAAAAGATGGTGACAAGAGGTTAACATCACGCTGCCGTAAAGTGGTATCGGTGCCGTTGTATTGGGGCCGTTTTGCGAGTACGAGTACATGAGCACAGTACCGGACCCGATCCCCGATACTGGTATCGGTATCGGTGCATCCCTACTCACATGGAAGCTCTGTGGTGTTTTTATTTAGTTTATTGGTTTCGTCCATTTTGAAAAATGTCTGCCACGGCTCTCGGGCGCAAAATTTTCAGCGCCCCGATATCTACATCTTTTCATAACATATAAACCGACGTCTGTGCCAAATTTGTTGCTTTTATCATAAAATGCACAATGGTTATGAGTATGTCATCTCAGCTTCTCCACTACGATAACGGCTGATTCCTTCTGTTCTGATTCTCTCAGAGGGATCTCTGTCTCTTCTCAGTCAGGTTGAACCGTCCTACAGCGTTTAGTTCTCCGTGTGCTAAAACAAAATAAGATCTGATTAGTAAAGAGGACTCGCAGTAATAAGTCGGTTGGTTCACACATGGCTCTTTGGTCTGCCGAACCATCGCGACGCCCTCGCTCTGTGTTAGCGCCGTGGCGACCACATCACAGGTCCATCCACACATGGCGGAGAGCTCTCGGAGCCGCCGCCATGTGTGTGAGCTGCAGTAATTGGTGGTGGGTGGTTAATTGGCCAGGCGACGCCAAGCGGGCGTGTTTGTATTTATATAGGATGTGTGTGTGTGTGTGTGTGTGTGTGTGTGTGTGTGTGTGCTGTGTCTCCACAGAGTCTCGAGCTCTCTGGTCTTTCTGGTTCTCCGTCAGACACTTCATCACTGTCAAAGCAGCAGAAACAAACCGTCCAGCACCGTCACCTTTTACCCTCCTCTCTCTGTTCCAGGTGATTATACACTAAAGAAAACATAGTTATGAATATTATATTACATTTCTGCTGATAGAAATGTTACAGACTGTTCCTTTAAAATCAGTCATTCACTAAAACATCATCTTACTTCCGTTGTAGATTATATCTTTACAGTTAAAATACCCACCGTTAAACATGCACATATCATCGTACACTATATAAATCCTACATGCTGTATATTCTGTATATAGACGTGCACATACTATACATATCTACCAATTCAATATTTATTTATTTGCACAATTTATATTGTTTACAACTTACAGAAATAAATAAAAGTATGTAAGTATAATCAGGAAAATGTACTTAAAAGTAGAAAAATGTCCTCTGTGACTGTTTTACTATTATATATTCATCAACATTCATTCGATTATTATTATTATTATTATTATTATTAGTATTACTCGTAACTTAAATAATTATCAAAATAGTTGCTAATTAATGTAATCGTTTAATTGATTAGTTAACTTGTATAAACTCTTCTTTATATACAAAAAAGAAGCATACTTCAAGTTTATTTTATGAAGTAAACTTAAGTATAGTTAAAGTATACTTTATGTAATAAGTATACTAATATCAATGTACTAGTAGTATACGTGTAACGCCCACTTTTTAGTGTACTTTAAATGTAAGAGTAGTAAACTTTCAGTACATAACTAGTTTACATCCAAGTTGTATTTTATAAAGCAAATGATACATGAACTATATGTAAACTGTTAGTTTATTAGTTACAGTATATATCTGTAGCCCACTTTTTAGTTTATAAAAGTTTTTACTGCAAGTATACTTGTAATTTTTTTTAAGTTAACTTATAGTACTAATTCAAATATACTTTTCTGTAAACTTTTCAGTATAAGCCAAGTATACTTGGACTTTTCTGTATACTCGTCGGTGTAAGACAAGTATACTTTAGTAAGTTTAACTCAGATAAGTACATAAATGGTAAACTGAAAGTATATACTCTCTTAATTTAACTTTAAAAGAAGTATACCAATAGCATACTTGAATAAACCTCTTTCTTGTGAGGGTATTTTGTGCAAAAGAGAATTAGTAAAGCAACTAAAGCTGTTAGATAAATGTAGTTCAGTAACTAGTAGAATATTTCTCTCTGAGAGAAAAGAAAATACTTAAATACCTCAAAGTTGTACGAAAGTAAAGTACTGGAGTAAATGTACTTAGTTACATTCCAGCAGTGAGTACAAGTACCTCAAGATGTAATACAGTGTTGTAATTAAGTATATCAGCTTCTTCATTTCTCCATCCAACCTAATAAATGTGTCAGTGTTAAGTAAACAAACGGATCTTTGTGTTCCAGCTGTTATTGTGTTTCTGGTTCCGCTGCGTGTCGACCATGTTTCAATACTTTCAGCCAAAAGTGAAAACAAAAGACTTTCCAATATTTTAATGCATCAACTCAAAGTCACGACCGCAAGAGGCTCCGTCTCCACGAGAGGCTCAGCGGGTGAGGAGGTTGTGGTGGACGGAGATTTCAGCTTTCAGGAAATCCAAAAACCGCAGCTCCATCACTCATCAGTCAGATCACGCGAGGTCAGAGTCATTTATCCAATAAATATGTTTCATACATACTTCCTCCATCCCTCACAAGCATTTTCTCTTTTCTTTTAGCTATTGAGGAAACTGAATTGATCTCTGGTATTTCCTTTTCACCGTTTCCAACTCGATGGACGATAACTCAATCAATAACATTTAGAGCTGCAGCTGCAACGGGCCAAAATACTTTCTGGATTTCAAGGCAGGAAATGGAGGAGAATTTCCACAATAAAGGCTGAGACAGTGATCTTAGGTTACCTCCAAGTTTATAAACTTTGCCTTCTTTGCTTTTAAACAAAACTTCAATTATTATATTATTAACATGTGTCCTGAGTGATCCGATACCGAGGCTTCGTCAGACACCTCGGCGTCGCTTTATGGTCGCAGGAAACACGTTTAATATTGTGAATTAAACAAAAACACTTGTTTAGGTTTAGGCAACACAACCACCTAGTTAGGTTTAGGAAAAAACTACCACCTAGTTAGGTTTAGGAAAAAACTACCACCTAGTTAGGTTTAGGAAAAAACAACTACCTAGTTAGGTTTAGGAAAAAAACAGCCACCTAGTTAGGTTTAGGAAAAAAACAACCACCTAGTTAAATTTTTGAAAAAAACAAACACGTAGTTAGGTTTAGGAAAAAACAACCACCTAGTTAAGTTTTTGAAAAAAACAAACACGTAGTTAGGTTTAGGAAAAAACAACCACTTAGTTAGGTTTAGGAAAAAACTACCACCTAGTTAGGTTTAGGAAAAAACAACTACCTAGTTAGGTTTAGGGGAAAAAACAACCACCTAGTTAGGTTTAGGAAAAAAACAACCACCTAGTTAAGTTTTTGAAAAAAACAAACACGTAGTTAGGTTTAGGAAAAAACAACCACCTAGTTAGGTTTAGGAAAAAAACAACCACCTATTTAGGTTTAGGAAAAAACAACCACCTAGTTAGGTTTAGGAAAAAACAACATGGTTGGGCTTAAAACTACTACGTTTATACAGCAAAAATGATATTTGACGTTGTGAAGATGAACGAAGAGCTGATGGTAAAGTGACACGAACATTGGTCTCCTGGATGAAAGCCCTGTGTCTGTTGGACCCATCCACCTCCTCTCCCGCCAGGTGTGTCTCTTTAGCTCTTTAAGCTACGTCACCATGGCACTTTCCCTGTGCGTTTACTGTTGCAGAGGACGTGTTTACATTATAGTTAATAGAAAGCCTGGTGCGTCTCATACGGGTGTCTTCTGCGGCGGTATCGAATGCCGACGGCCGTGACAAAGCCCCGTTATTTGACACCCTGGGAATGAAAACTAAACTAATGCCGGGTTCACACGGCACCAGAATCAAGCAGATTTTGGGCCCGATTCTCCCGACAATCGTCAGTTTTGATCTCTAATCATAAATATTAAACATGTTGAATATTTCCGATGGGATCTCCCGTTGTGTTGTATGGAAACCCGAGGACAGAGATGTTTTTTCCTCTTCTTGTTGTTGATGAATGAATGTGTTAGTGTGTGGTGTTGCTGTTTCTCTCTCCGCACACTAAAAGGAAGAAAACTGTTAAATCTAACACAACATGTCGTTATGTGTCGGCTCTCTCACATTTTACACATCTGGTAAGATTTGAGAAATCTTATGGTGAAGAATAAAGTCGTGATTTAATGAGAATAAAGTCATGTCGTCCTCTAAAGAGTCGGTTTCTTCATCAGGTCTGTGTGGTTCTTTCTTCAGAATAAACTCAGTTTCTTTAACATCTCTTATTTTCCCTAAATGTGTCCCTAATACTCCGTCGTATGGGCGAGCCTTAAGACTGATAAACTACACTATTTGAACTCTTCCCTACGTTGAACTGCTGCACAACAACTTTCCTGCAGAAATCAATCTGATCTTGAACTGGAAGTGTTCCAACATCACTCCCACTTTGTGAATAAGGTTAATGAAAAGCGTAAAAGGTTTCCCACAGTGTGACTCGAGCTCCGTCCTTTAACTCTCTCTCCTCGCTCTGCTGCAGGTAAACTGAGTTATCAGGCTCATTATCAGATGTGCTCTTCCTCTCCGCCTCACTTCTTCTGCTGCAGGAAAACAGGAAGGCAGGATTAGAGCGACGCGCTGCGCTGAGATCCGGAGAGGCCGGACGAGTCGCCGGGTGGAATGCACACACACACACACACACACATTCTCTGAATATCTACCACACACACACACACACACACACACACACACACACGCACACACACATCCCCATTAAATCCATTAAGTGATCATGAGCAAACAAATAGCACAAACAGCTCCTCGGATCGTGGATGTAATAAAACAGTCACGGGGCGAGGACGGCGAGGAGAGAGCCCAGAAACAATGAGGGCCTCAGACTGCAGCCGAAGCGATGTTTACGAGCTGCACGATGAGGAAGAGGTGCTCATTACGGCTTTATGGGAGGAAGCTAATCGCCTCCTGTGACTCACATTCTAGTTGAAATGCAAAGATGCAAAACAACGTGTAAAAAAGAAAGAAAATAGTGGCTGCAGTTGGCCAAGAAAACACACACAAGTTCTCTTGGACAGATATCTGTGACCTTGAGAGGCGGTAATTGAGCGGAAAGGGGATGTAAAACATCCGCTGGTGGGTTTAGTGTGTGACTGTGTGTCCAGTGTGTGGTAGCGCTGCTGGTCCCAGGCTGGCCTCTCTCTGGCATTATCTCATAGCCTGAGAACTCCCGCTGCCTCCGAGGCCGGCCAGCTCCACGCACAGAAGCGTTACGTGCATCTGCCTCGCATTAATCGGCAAATTATAGAAAAACTGCGCGTCAAAGAGAGACTTTACTGAGGGCTGGTGGGATCCACTCACACAATAACACAACCGCACACACTAGCTGTCTCTCAGGTTCACACCTTTCTGCTTACTTCTACAATATATTTAGTTTTATTTCTTCTTTTTTTATTTGTTTGTTTTTTTCAACAAAGTATAAGAATTATAATTAAACATATAATAAACAATCTGTCATATAATACATATTTACAGTTCACAGAAGAGTTATTGCCTTACCAACAGAAGAAAAGAAAAAAGTAATAATTAAATAAAATTAATAATAATATTAAAAAATATTTTTTAAAAAATAAAATAAAATAAAAAAATGTGTGGATACTCTTGTCAGTAAACCAACTGTTGTATCTGCAGAGAGTCTGAACTCTGTTTTTATAATCAGGTGTGACTACAGAGTAAGTGGGAAACTCGTGATGAAGATGATGGTATTCATGTTTGTATTTCCGTTTCTGGTCTGGTTAAAGTCATTTATAAAAGTGAAGCATCAAAACCTCTTGGTTGTATCTAGTGAAGCCCGTCTGTTAAACAGTGTTGGCCGCGGTCGGAGGACGCGGGGGAGACCGTAGCTTTGGTCTCCAGGACCGGAGTCTCTGCTGTACTCTGCTCCTCTGCTCCTCTGCCTGCCTTCACTCACACACCGCGCTCCTTCTCTCTCTCTCTCCACCTCTCACGTGCATGCTGCTCACTCCACACTGCAGAAGAGTTAGTTTAGCTCTGAGAATATCTAGTGAATGTTCAGTGGACGTTTGTGCAGAAATAACTGCTGCAGCTCCTCCAGACCAACAGAGGTTTCCCGTGTCTTGTGAAGTGACGGGGCTCCGCAGAGAGAAACGTTATCGTCTCCGACCAAAACTCCGGTGTCTCCCCCGTTCCCTCCGGCCGCGGTCGGGAGGCAGAGGCAGGAAAAGCCAACACTAGGATCAGCATTGATTCATGGAGAGACCTTGGTCTGGTCAGCTAACATTACTGCCAAGCAGCTGAAATATAGAGTGATATTGTGCTTTTAGCTGACGTGTGTTTCCTCACTGTGTTGAGCGATGCTCCTTCATGTCTATGTAGAGCGAGCACAAGCGCCAGCAACAGGACGCTGACTTTAGTTGACTTAACGGCTATAGGTGAAGCTGTTAACAAGACATTATGATTCTTACAAACAGTCCCTTTAATGAGAACCTTATTTTCTGTAAATCACTCTAGAGGGTTTAAGCATTCTTTGTCAGAGGTCTCTGTATAATTTCAGCCGTTTCCCTCTGCTGATGATGATCCGTATTGTGTCTCATCATCAGGACAAACATCTAACCGCTGAATGTTCTCCGTGGTCACATCTCCCACTCCCCTCCCGTCTCTCAGATATTTCTCTAATGAATAAACTGACATTCTCTCTGACAGAGTTTGTGTTTGTCAGCTCTTATGGTTTACCCAGAATCCCCTTGGGTCGTGACTCATCCTCTGACTCCCATTTAGGTTTGGAAGCATCGTCGTGATGTTAAATGTTTCAGACGACGCTGACCGACCCGAGAGAGGAGCTTAGTTCGTTAGTTTGCTTCGTCAGCGTATCACATTTCATCCGTCGCTGATCGGAGCTGAAAGCTTAAATCTAAATAAATACCTGGTGTTTAAAGCTGCTGATCTTTCTTCAGGTTGTTGATTCAGTTGTTGTTTAGGACTTCATTAATGAACACTTCTCAACTAAATGAATTAAAGCTGCATTCATTGTTGTTGTTTTTGTTGGCCACTTCAGCAGTGGGACAATCATATGATAACTTATCAGTGACAGGGACGGACCTTCACCATCATCACCTGACCTTCACCATCATCACCTGACCTTCACCATCATCACCTGACCTTCACCATCATCACCTGACCTTCACCATCATCATCTGACCTTCCCATCATCATCACCTGACCTTCCCATCATCACTTGACCTTCCCATCATCACCTGACCTTCACCATCATCACCTGACCTTCACCATCATCACCTGACCTTCACCATCATCACCTGACCTTCACCATCATCATCTGACCTTCCCATCATCACCTGACCTTCCCCATCATCACCTGACCTTCCCATCATCACCTGACCTTCCCATCATCACCTGACCTTCCCCATCATCACCTGACCTTCACCATCATCACCTGACCTTCATCACCATCATCACCTGACCTTCCCATCATCACCTGACCTTCACCATCATCACCTGACCTTCCCATCATCACCTGACCTTCACCATCATCACCTGACCTTCACCATCATCACCTGACCTTCCCCATCATCACCTGACCTTCACCATCATCACCTGACCTTCCCATCATCACCTGACCTTCCCATCATCACCTGACCTTCCCCATCATCACCTGACCTTCACCATCATCACCTGACCTTCCCATCATCACCTGACCTTCATCATCACCTGAGCTTCATCATCATCACCTGACCTTCACCATCATCACCTGACCTTCACCATCACCTGACCTTCATCATCATCACCTGACCTTCCCCATCATCACCTGACCTTCCCATCATCATCACCTGACCTTCCCATCATCATCACCTGACCTTCACCATCATCACCTGACCTTCCCATCATCATCACCTGACCTTCCCATCATCATCACCTGACCTTCCCATCATCACCTGACCTTCCCATCATCACCTGACCTTCCCATCATCATCACCTGACCTTCACCATCATCACCTGACCTTCCCATCATCACCTGACCTTCCCATCATCACCTGACCTTCCCATCATCATCACCTGACCTTCATCACCACCTGACCTTCACCATCATCACCTGACCTTCCCATCACCACCTGACCTTCCCATCATCACCTGACCTTCACCATCATCACCTGACCTTCACCATCATCACCTGACCTTCACCATCATCATCTGACCTTCACCATCATCATCTGACCTTCACCATCATCACCTGACCTTCACCATCATCACCTGACCTTCACCATCATCACCTGACCTTCACCATCATCACCTGACCTTCACCATCATCATCTGACCTTCACCATCATCACCTGACCTTCACCATCATCACCTGACCTTCACCATCATCACCTGACCTTCCCATCATCACCTGACCTTCACCATCATCACCTGACCTTCACCAGCAGTCAAAGCTGAATGACAGACTTCTTCTCAGTGTGATCATTCTCATATTGTTTCTGGATGTTTCAAAGTGAAGGTCCAGGTTGCAGCAGCGGAGCCAGACGATCTTTAGGTTTTAACTTTCATCGCTGAGTAGATCAAACATTATAAAGACGTTATAAATCCTTCTCGTGTTCGTCTCCAACATCAAGACACAGTCGTGTCTCATTTCCTGTTGAATCAAAAACACAGTTTAATTTCCCTCGTTAAGGCTGAACGTGGAATGTATGAAATGTGTGTGTTTTCATGCCATCCCAGAAACCACAATGAACACAAGCAGCAATCATAATAAGAGAGAGAGAGAGAGAGAGAGAGAGAGAGAGAGAGACAGAGAGAGAGAGTTGGAGAGCAGCCAGACCAACATTTCACACTTCTCCTGATGTTGTTTCGCTGGCAGGGAAATACCTGATTAGTCAAGTTGTTTAAAGGAACAGTTCACTGAGAAACAATATGAACTGTAGATAGTCCTCTCCTCTCCAGACTCTCTACGGTCCCACAAACACTTTTCTATCGAACGAAGGTTATAAAACGTCTGAAAACATTCTGAAGCTTCCCCCTAATAACTAAACATCATCAGACGATCATTCAGAATTCACTGAACTGTAATCACATGTGTAACTGTCATTATAATGTCTATCCCAGGGCTCAGCAACCTTTACTATCAAAAGAGACATTTTAGGCAAATTAAAAAAATAAAAATCTGTCTGGAGCAGCAAAAACATGTGGTCATTGTGATGAAGGTAACACAGTTTATAGTCTAAGTATATAGTATATAAGTCTAATGCAGTGAGGGCCAAAGAGACAATGTACTACGGAGTATTAGGGCCACATTGAGGGAAAAAACATCTGAAATTTACACAATAAAGTCAGAATATTACGAGAATAAAGTCATAACTTTACGAGAAAAAAAGAAAATATCACATAAAATTACTACTTTATAATCTTATGACTTTATTTGTTCATGTTATTATTTCTAATTCTTAAATAAAAACAGTGTTATAGTCTGTACATGACTCGTTCAGACTGGTCTGGTCCACTTGAGGGACAACTGGTGAAACAAGTACTTTTAAATGTCTCCTACATTTCCATTAAAGCTGAAATCTGCAGATACAGAACTGTCTTTCTGTTTGCTTGTTTATTTTGTTGAAGGTTAGTCAGTTTGTTTAAGAAGATCGATTATTTAGTTTGTTGTTTTGTTCAACCTGAGATAGATTGTTTTATTTTATGGTTCTTTAACTGGAGTTGTAATAAATCTTTTTAAACTTAAAGTTTCGTCCTCAGACTGTGGTTTGGAGGAACGTCCTTTAAACTTTATACAGTCACATTCACACCTTACATTTCAGCAAATACATTATATTAAAATCAGTTTCCTCAGTTCCTCCTGCACACACACACACACACACACACACACACACACACAAGGCTATCTTTCATGGCAGCCGGGTGTGGTGGTGTAAACTGATTCCCGCCCAGATACAGTCGTCCTTTCAGCCCGGCTGCAGGAATCTGACGGCAGTGTGAAAGTGGCCGTGTGAGGTTTAACGTCGGATGAGGGAGATTACTCAGGCTCTCAGTGTGAGCGTGTTTTGTTAGAAAATACCAAACAGTTGCTTCTCAGTGATGCTTTTCTACCGAATGAGCTATTTTAAGACATCAGTTTGAGCTCCAGCGACTTATTTTTAAGACTAACTGATAAATGGATGGATTGATGCTGAGCGTGTTTTTGCAGCGGTACAAAAAGTATTCACATTTTTTACTGAAATAAAAGTACTAATACCACACTGTGGAAATACTCCAGTACAAGTACAAGTCCTGCATTCAAAACCTTCAGCAAAGAAAAGTAAAAGTACTCTTAGTGCAGGAAAAGTCACTACATTTTCTACAATAATCTACTATCGAGGCTGTGTCGTCACGGCAACTTGAGCTTTAAATGATGAGGCTGCCGATGCTTTTATTATTGTCCACATAGACCAGAGGTCAGAGGTCAGAGGTCAGCAACCTGCGTCTCTTCAGCTCCTCTCCAGTGGCTCCCTGTGGATTTATTAAAATGGAAATTAATAACTGTTTATTGTTGACTTTATTCTCGTAATATAACGACTTTTTTTCTCGTAAAGTTGTGACTTTATTCTCGTAACATTACGACTTTTTTTTCTCGTAAAGTTGTGACTTTATTCTCGTAACATTACGACTTTTTTTTCTCGTAAAGTTGTGACTTTATTCTCGTAATATTACAACCTTTTTTTCTTGTTAAGTTATGACTTTATTCTCGTAACATTCTGACTTTTTTCTCGTAAAGTTATGACTTTATTCTCGTAATATAACGACTTTTTTTCTCGTAAAGTTATGACTTTATTCTCGTAACAATACGACTTTTTTTTCTCGTAAAGTTGTGACTTTATTCTCGTAATATGCCGACTTTTTTTTCTCGTAAAGTTATGACTTTATTCTGGTAATATTACAACTTTTTTGAATAAAGTCGTAATTTAATGAGAACTTTACGAGAATATTATGAGAATAAAGTCGGAGCGGCAGGTTGCTGACCCCTGACCTATAAGATCATTTTAACTCCTTTACATCCTGTTGGCTGGTTTAATCTGCAGCAATGCATCATGGTCTATAAGATCATCCTCTGTCCTGTGAGAACCTCGTATCTCTGATGTTTCCAGCTGATCCGAGAGGCTTTTTAAAGAGTTATTTATCTTCAAGAGGACGAAGAGGAGGATTTACTCTTCATCCTTCAGTTCATCACAAACATTCAACATCAACACATCTGGTTTTACCTGGACAGGAAGGACCGGAAGCTGTGAGATCAATGTAGTGGGAATTAGAAGTGTGATATTTACCTCTGAGGTGTTGTTACGTACAAGTACCTCTGGTAGAGTACTTGAGTAGATTAGTACTTAGTTACTTTCCACTACGGTGTGTGAATGAGAACAGATGTTCTTTATTTCAGAGATTAACTGTTTCTTTCTCTTTAGCTTTAAATCTGTAGTTTTATTGTGAGAGCGCACATGCGTCCTTTATAAGTGAACGTGTGTTCTGAAATCAGCTTGACTCAACTTGTTTCTGAAGCTTTAATTGTGCTTTGACTGCTTTATTACCTCCTGAGCTCCAGGTACTTGGCTCCCCTTAATTCTCTCAAGTGGTGTGTTGACAGTGAAAACAAGCCGGGGGATCAAACGCCGGGAGGAACCCGAGGATCTGATCGCACCGCCTCCAGCCCCCCCGCCCCCCCGTACGGAGCTACATCGAGGGTTTGGAGGGAAAGATGGACGCTGGTACAAAGACTCTGGAGGTTTGCCAACGTGCAAGTGTGCCTGAGGTTTCTTTAAATACGCCTGCTGGAATGTCACCGCAGCATTTTCACTTTTATGAGGTTTGATTTTCTTCCAAATTAGAACTCAGAGGAGGAATGAAGGCAGCTTCAACTGGAGCCAGCGTGAAAGTAATACTTTTAATTATGAAATGAATTATAATTAGATATTTATACACAGAAACACACACATTTATATTCATGTTGTTAACCCTCTGAGAGCCACCATAGAGTCTCTAGTTTGATCCATCCATCCTCTGAAAGCTCTAGGTCTCTAGTTTGATCCATCCATCCTCTGAATGCTCTAGGTCTCTAGTTTGATCCATCCATCCTCTGAATGCTCTAGGTCTCTAGTTTGATCCATCCATCCTCTGAATGCTCTAGGTCTCTAGTTTGATCAGTCCATCCTCTGAATGCTCTAGGTCTCTAGTTTGATCAGTCCATCCTCTGAATGCTCTAGGTCTCTAGTTTGATCCATCCATCCTCTGAAAGCTCTAGGTCTCTAGTTTGATCAGTCCATCCTCTGAATGCTCTAGGTCTCTAGTTTGATCAGTCCATCCTCTGAATGCTCTAGGTCTCTAGTTTGATCCATCCATCCTCTGAATGCTCTAGGTCTCTAGTTTGATCCATCCATCCTCTGAATGCTCTAGGTCTCTAGTTTGATCCATCCATTCTCTGAAGACTCTAGGTCTCTAGTTTGATCCATCCATCCTCTGAATGCTCTAGGTCTCTAGTTTGATCCATCCATTCTCTGAAGACTCTAGGTCTCTAGTTTGATCCATCCATCCGCTGAATGCCGAACTTTGGAGCGATATTTAGCCTCTTTCCTGACATGGTAGCATGACGTGGTTGGTACCGATGGATTCATCAGGTATTATCTAGTTTATCTAGTTTCATATAATACCAGTCTCTTCACTCTAGCTCTAAGACCAAACCTGCTACAGCCTCTGAAATACAGTGAAATCGGCGGATCTTAGCAGGTTAAAGGATAATAATAAAAGGTGATATTCTATATTTTTCTTCACCAAAACCAACGATAAGTTGTACCTAAAGCCTGACGTAACTTAGTTACTTTACTGTACTTATAACTGCAAATTTGAGGTACTTGTACTTTACTTGAGTATTTCCCTTGTAGCTACTTTATACCTCATCTCAGAGTCCATTGGCTTCATTTCTCAGCGCCGCAGGTTGTCTTCAGCTTGATGCTGAAGTTTCGGTTGTTTGTCTCCTTTTTATGTGTGATGATTTCTCCAACACTCCTTGTCTTGTTTTGACAAATAAAATCATCAATTTCTCTTTTAAAATCTCTTTATTAAGTTTAATATCCACTGATGTGATCACATCACCGCTGAGGTCTGATGATGCCAAGTGAGTCCGGGTCAAAACAAGGTCACATTTTTACCCGTTGCATCATCTTTTACTCTGTAAAGGTTCCTCCAAAGCAGCGTAAAACACGACCCAGATGGAGGTCCGGTGACGCCAAGACCTGCCGGGATAATCTAACGATCACTTAGTAAAGACGTTTTATTTTGACGGGAGGAGGGGTTAGGAGGAAGGGTGAGGTAGATTGGAGGTAGAGAGGGGGATAAAGCGAGATAGAGGGGAGGTAATCGGGGAGGAAAAGGGGGAGAAACCCAAAGCTCTGAGGGAACAAAGAGGCATTTATACAACCAGCAGCAACAGCTGAAAACATCTTTAAGCTGAGCCGGCTGGCTGACAGTCTGCTGTGTGTGTGTGTGTGTGTGTGTGTGTGTGTGTGTGTGTGTGTGTGTACTGGTCGTGCACTTTTTTATTAACATTTAAAATATTCACACATTTAATATGTGTATATATAACATTTATTTTGCACTATTGAATCTTGTCATTCTGCAAACCTGTCTCCTAAAAATGACGTTCCCATACAATGATCTACGTTGTGAAAAACGTATTTTGTCGCGGTTTACCAACGCGGTCTCACGGGAAGGCGTATAAATACCATGATATTACACGGACATTCCACGTGTCATGAGGACGCATTTAAGCCTTTTCACGTGTCATTTGTACACCACGCAACAAAACTACGGTAACGGCTGCAGTTAGGATTAGACAACAAAACCTCTTAGTTAGGTTTAGGAAAAACGTCATGGTTGGCCTTAAAAATAAGCAAAAAATATACGGAAGCAACGCAACATAAATACAGAAAACACGTAAGAAACGTCACTAAAAAACATGTGAGACGTCAATAACGTAACTTACAATATAAACCAGCGGTCTTAAAACTGCGACCCGGTCTCACGAGAAGGCGTATAAATACCACGACATTACACGGACATTTGGCGTGTCATGAGTACGCATTTTAGCCTTTTTGAGTGTCATTTGTACGCCATGCAAACATCCGCAGTTTGCAGGCAAGAAAACCACTTAGTCAGGGTAAGGGAAAACGTCATGGTTGGGCTTAAAATAAGTACGTAAATTAAGTAAAACACGTACAGAAACAACGTAACACAACTACAGAAAACACGTCACAAACGTCAATAAGAAACACGTAAGTTGTGTGTTTGTTGTACCCGCCCACCATCAGTGGGTCTTTCTCTCTTTTTATACTTCACCAGTAACTTTTAGTAGTATTTGTATAGTATTTGCGTTTACATTGTACTCAGATATGAGCCTGAATGTGTCAAAAAGTACATTTCATGACAAACTACTACTAAGTACTTTGTCCTGATGGTGATGCTCCAGCTAATACTAGGATTCATCCTCTGGAGACCACGAACATTCATTCCAACCCGACTGGAGGGGAAACTTAGTGAGATCTCACTGTCTTAATCTCCTCCTCCTCCTCCTCCTCCTCCTCCTCCCTTCTCTGCATCTCCATCCTTCCTCCACTCCTCCTCTCCTATCTAGTTCCCTCCTTCTCTCCTTCTCACTCCCTTCCTCTCCTCCTCCCTTCCTGCCCTCCCTTATCTCCCAGCCTTCCTCCATGCCAGCTGTTGTTTTGAAGGGTCTTCAGGTCAGGACCCAGATAGGACCTCTACAGTCCTCAGCCCGGATAAATGCAGCCATTGTGAGGGGAGGAGAAAGATCTCTTGTCTTTATTAATATTATTATTATTATTATTATTATTATTATATGCTGATTATTTCCACGGTGTTTCTGATTTATCTGAGTGTTTGGTGCTCTGTGAAGAGGAACTGGAAGAGCTAAAAGAGGAAGATGTGTGCATGTCTTGCAAACCTTGAGTTAATTGTCCAAATGATTCATTATATGCATTATTGTGATCTAATATTACATTTTATGTTCATTCTATGGTCAGTAATTGTACTTTTCCTTATGTACATCTTGATTTGTTTGAGTTGTTCTATTTTGGTTCAATGAGGAAGATTTTACAGTTTTTCTCGTAAGGTGATCGTTGGGAAAACTGTCTGATAAAGAAAAGTTGGTCGCCACATTAGGTCTCTTAATCAATATGATGGTTTATCTGACGCTCCCAAACACAAGGCTATCATCCAGGAGACTGCTGTTCATGTCCCATGCGTTAACTTTCACTTTCACTTTACCATTAGCTCCTCGTTCATGTCCTGTGTTCACAACGTCAAATAACATTTGCGCTGTAAAAGCGTAGTAGTTTTAAGCCCAACCATGTTGTTTTTTTCCTAAACCTAACTAAGTATTTTGTTGCCTAAACCTAAACAAGTGTTTTTGTTTAATTCACAACATTAAGTACGTGTTTCCTGCGACCGTAAAGTGACGCCGAGGGGTCTGACAAAGCCTCAGTATGTGACGAGTTGAGATGAGAACGTGTTGGTCATGCCAAATATCTGGAAAATGTTGGCATTGTATGTTTTTGCAAACCACAGATACGTTGAATGTGGATGTTTTTGCATTCATATACGTGGTATATCGATATCCGGCTGCCCTCTCCCCTCCCTGGAAGAGCTGTACAGTTCCCGCTGTTTCAGGGAAGCACAGAATATTCTCAGGGACCCATCTCACCCCGGACATTCTCTCTTTGAACTGCTGCCCTCAGGCAGACGTTTCAGGAGTCCTCTGTTCATGTCTCGTGTTCACAACGACCGCTGTTCATGTCCCATGCGTTAACTTTCACTTTCACTTTACCATCAGCTCCTCGTTCATGTCCTGTGTTCACAACGTCAAATAACATTTGCGCTGTAAAAACGTAGTAGTTTTAAACCCAACCATGTAGTTCTTTCCTGAACCTGACTAAGTGGTTTTGTTGCCTAAACCTAAAGTGACACCAAGGGGCGGTATGTGACGAGTTGGGATGAGAACATGTTGGACGGTCTGGTCGTCTGGCGGGAAGGACACATAGAGTTGGGTATCATCAGCATAGCAGTGGTGAGAAAATCTAGTAATCTTACCAGTGAATGAACTTCAGATCTCTGTTTGTTTTGTTTAGCTGGAGCAGAGTCGCCCCGACAGACCCGACTATCACTAAACCCTGCAGAGACACTTTCAGCTTCCACAGCCTCGACTCAATGTGAGCTTTGTCCTCAGCATCGGGGAGGGGAAGGTGAGTCTGGGCTGTCTGAACCTCGACCTTTGAACCTGGAGGTCACATGTCCCTGGAAGCCATTTCTGACTACACAGAAACTACACAGGGCAGCTGGGAGGTCTCAACTCAAACAGCAGTGAGAGGACAGAAGTTTTACTTTTCTCAACGTTTTAGTTGGACAACATTCCCGCCCGTCCACCCTCTGCTCCACGCTTTTCTTTAGAGGCCACATCTCCAGTACAGCTATCGTCAGAAGACATCGATTAGTAGCTAAGCCTGAACAATACATCACCAGAAAAAAATAGATTTTAATGTCAAATTGTGTTCTTCCATGTTTTTTTTTAAACATCTCTTTGTTTTTTGATGCTAGTTTTTTGTTGAACGGTAAAATGTCTCAACATCCTCGGCATGGATTGGGAACATTTTGCACCAACACTACTGATTGTATGCAGTCAGATGTCTGAGATCTATATCTCTGAATGGTCTTTCATGCCTCTAGCTTGTAGAAAGTCCTCTTTACTGATAGATGTAATATGAAGGGTTTGTTTTGGAGAACATGGAGAACCGATGTGTAGGTTTTAATATCACATTACTCTTACTCTGTGGTTCCTCTTTCTTCTCTTGCTGTGGAAGCTTTTGTCCCCGCTGAGCAGAGAAAGGTGAGTTTGGTGTGTTTGACCTTTGACATACACAGAGGTCACATGTCCCCAGAGGCCCAGAGCTGACTCAGGATCAGGTTTTAGTACAACAGCTTCAGCCAAGCGTAACGTATTCAGTCCACTCATTTTTTCCTGTCCTGTATGTGAACATTAGATGATGATGATGTCTGAAACGGGAAATGGACGTCCACCTGTTTGTCTGACTCTTGGAAAACAAACAAACAAACAAACAAACAAACAACACAAGCAC
Organism: Sebastes umbrosus; assembly: GCF_015220745.1. Taxonomy (NCBI): domain Eukaryota; kingdom Metazoa; phylum Chordata; class Actinopteri; order Perciformes; family Sebastidae; genus Sebastes; species Sebastes umbrosus. The sequence goes on along the minus strand of NC_051285.1, from coordinate 1,151,481 downwards.
GAACCACTCGTACAAACAGTCTTAACGTTCTTAAGCGACACATACAAACTTGCATTCACCAGTTTTCTACATTTTCTCTGAGGCAGGAATGAAATCCACAGATGGTCCAGACCATTTTCGTCTGCTGATTTCTGACAGGATGAACTTTTCTTTTTACTCTTCGGTGAGGTTTTTGTTTGAATGAAACTTGCCCACAAAACAGAGCAGAACAGGCCTCCTCACTGAGATTTGAGGGTTAATTATGTTAATGATCAGATGCTGGGCTGCTCATCAGCAGGTGGCGTTCATCAAGTGCAAACGAGCAGCAGGTTTGTGCCGTTCAGTTAATGAGCTGAGTTCTGACATATAAAAGCAGAGCGGATAGAGCACCGACAGACATGCAGCACAAGGGTTGTTACTCTACACCAGGCCTCAGCAACCTTTACTATCAAAAGAGACATTTTAGCCACAAAACATTTGATCATTGTGATGAAGGTAACTCAGTTTATAGTCTAAGTATATAGTATATAAGTCTAATGCAGTGAGGGCCAGAGAGACAATGTACTACGGAGTATTAGGGCCACATTGAGGGGAACAACATCTGAGATTTACAGAATAAAGTCATAATATTACGAGAAAAAAAGTCATTACTTTACAAAAAAAAAAGAAAATAATACGTAAAATTATTACTTTATAATATTAAGACTTTATTTCCATAATACAACTTTTTTCTCTTAAAGTTATGACTTCATTTTCATAATATTTTTATGACTTTTTTATTAATTTCTATTATTATAAATCCACAGGGAGCCACTGGAGAGGAGCTAAAGAGCTGCAGGTTGCTGACTGCTGGCCTAAATAATACAAACTCTAACAACCAAGACATTTAGATTCATGTGTTGGATAGATAAATAGACCGAGCACATGAGGAAATCTGTGTGTGCTGCATTGATATTGTGCAATACTTTAACTTAGGACTCACGGCAAACATTTGATCTTTCTTTTCTATTTTAGTGCTTTTTAAAAAGAACAATTGAGTCCCAGAGGACCCCGGTCCAAAGCACCCATTTCCTGCAGATAAAACAGAAAACAATGATCTGAGGTCATTAGGAACAAATTGATTGACAAAGTCATGAAGTAAAGCACCTGTGGATGAATGCAACGAACACAAGCGTCCCGTGTTCACAAGGTCAAGTCACATTTGAACTATAAAAACAGTCATTTTAAGCCCAAAGATGTTTTTTTTCCTAAACCTAACTAAGAGGTTTTGTTGCCTAATCCTAAACAAGTGTTTTAGTTTAATTCTCAACGTTAAGCGTGTGTTTACTGCGACCGAAAAGTGACGCCGAGGGGTCGTTGAGTACGTGTTGATCTGATGTCTGGGTGGTCGAGGCGTCACAGGCAGGAAGTGACCGGCAGCTCAACGTCTAAGTTCAACTCGAGTAGTTAAGTCGAGCCACGGGGCTCTAAGTGAACAATGAACAAAGATCCTCGTAATGTGTCACCTCTGTGATGTAACCTCTGCTTTCCTTACCGGCCTTTCAGTCAGGATATGGACAAGTCAAGCAGCAAAGCCTCACCACTGTGCCCAGCGAGTTACGTCTAAGCCCCATTCAGCAGCTCTCAGCCGGGAGGAAGCTTCCTCTCTCTTTACATCTGTGTGCTGACGGAGTTTAAGGTGCTTTCAGATGGCGAGCGGTCGCTGCTGCGTCTGCTGCTGCGTCTGCTGCTACGTCTGCTGCTGCGTCTGCTGTTGCGTCTGCTGCTACGTCTGCTGTTGCGTCTGCTGCTACGTCTGCTGCTGCGTCTGCTGCTGCGCCTGCTGCTACATCAGTGTTCAGTGTTTTCAATGGACGGTACCATACTGCTGCTATCCACCTACACTTAAAGAGACGCCAACGGTAACTATAGTGGTTAGAATGCCAAAAATAACGTGACGCCAAGCCAAGAGTCAAGCCATGGGCCAAGCCAAGGGCCAAGCCAAGGGCTGAGGGGCGTGATGCCAAGCCAAGGGCCACGGGCCATGACGCCGAAGGGCGTGATGCCAAGCCAAGGGCCAAGGGGCGTGACGCCAAGCCATGGGCCAGGGGGCGTGACGCTGAAGGGCGTGACGCCAAGGGCCATGGGCCATGACGCCGAAGGGTGTGATGCCAAGCCAAGGGCTGAGTGGCGTGACGCTGAGGGGCATGATGCCAAGCAAAGGGCCAAGCCAAGGGCCGAGGGGCGTGACGCCAAGCCAAGGGCCAAGCCAAGGGCCAAGCCAAGGGCCAAGCCAAGGGCCAAAGGGCGTGACGCATTGTGCGTACATTTATTTGAATGAATTTGTTTTGTTTTTTTAACATTATATCTTGGAAATAAAATTGTGACAACACCAGATCCTGTCTTTGGATTCATTTTTAAATAATGTGCTTGAAATGGATTTTTTCTGCCTTTTAGACGCAAATACATTGAAAGGCCGGTCGTTGCTGTTAACGTCACTGGCATTAACATCACTGGCGTTAACGTCACTGGCGTTAACGTCACTGGCTATACACCTTTTCAAACGTGACACCATAAACATTATAAGTGGGCCCCTTTGTATTTCCTGTTGCAATGGTTGTTAATACATGACAGGAAGTAAACTTAAACCAAAGCTGTTGCCAGAGCAACAGAATGGCAGTGAAAAGGTCTACAAGTGAAAATGCTGTTTTTGAATGGCTAAATGCCAACAAATATGGATTGAAAGAGAATATTTTGTTGTAAACACAAGCTCACCGGTTTGATTTGAACGGCCACTGCAGCCGTTAGGTGTCTGAATTATACTGATTTTATCTCTGTTAACATTTATCATTGACGGAAAGAAGAAAAATTCATAACTTAAGTGTAAAGCTTTCACATCTTGATATCCTCTGGTTTCCTCGGTATATATATATATACGTATATATATATATGTGTGTATCCTTATACTTTCACCTCACTTTTATCCGTCAGTACAAACTCTCCGCGGCACGTCAGCTTCTTCCTCCCCGATGACCGTGAAACCAATAGAGACGTGGAGGCTCGCGCTGAAACACAAGGCCGACATCCTGCTGTGAATAATGTGCTAATTAGATTTGGCCTGTGGTCGTTGCCGTAATCAAATCTATCCGGTTCTGCGGAGCCGAGAGGCTGAAACCTGATCTGAAATCCCAAATATGCAATCTGGTTCCTCTCAAGTCCTGGCACGCTGCGCCGTCTGTGCACCCCGAGAGTGTGTGTGTGTGTGCTGTACATGTGTGTTTATTATTGTGTGCATATGGGTCTTTCCTACTGTGCTCTATTCTACTCTAATACTAGCTGAACTCTACTCAGCTTTACTACCAGTCTTTATTTTGCTCTGTGTCGACTAAATAAAGCTCTAAAATAAACCAGGAGGTCCATTTCAGAATAATATATATTATATTACTGGATTATAATTATCCCAGCCCGGTTGCACTAAATGTCGTATGAATAACACGCTAATTCACAAGTCATTTAGCGTGCAGTAACAACGCCGATCTTGCTTTTGGCGTGTCATTTGTATGCCATGTAGTCTGTACTGACTGCAATGTAATATGCTACGCTCAGACTTAGTGACGTAGAATAATACAGGTGTACGTGTCGTTTTCGTTGAGTTATTTTGAAGTGACGTTAGCAACGTTTGTGACGTGTTTTCCGTTCTTCCGTTACGTTGAGGCTCGTTGGAGATTGCACGCCGGTTAGATTTGTGTAGTAGTAGTAGTAGTAGTGGTAGTAGTAGTAGTAGTAGTAGTAGTAGTAGTAGCAGCAGTAGTGGTAGTAGCAGTAGTAGTAGTAGTAGTAGTAGTAGTAGTAGTAGTAGCAGCAGTAGTGGTAGTAGTAGTAGTAGTGTACTGTGGTGTATTCCCATGCCTTCAGACTGTGTCACAGCCTCCAGTTGACTGCGCTGTGGATCCACCTGTTCCTGGTGCTCAGAGCTGCTTCCTGATCCGGATGTGGGAACGTGAGAATATGGATGACTCTGCAAAGGAAAACAAGTCAAGTTTTCTTTTTCTTTTTCTTTTTTTTTTTTCTCCTGGTATCGGAAGAGAGTCGGTCTTATTATCCTCCGGAAGGGTTTTGCGGTGGAATGTGGCAGAGCTGAAATATCCCGGAACAAAGGATGTGCTCACTCCTCGTGTTGTTGTTGTCGTTGGCTTGGCTTTCTGGTGTTTTGCTTGTTTAAATGTGGTTTTAGGGGCTTCGTGCTTGGTGGCAAAAAAACAACAGAGAAAGAGAATAATTCCAGAAACCGAGTCAGGGCTGCGGTCTGGTAATGTTACTGAGGTCGCCTCATTCACTGTTTTAACAGCCAAGAACACAAACACAGGAAGCTGTCGTTGAGCAAATACTACGTCTTCAGTTGTGCATTGTTTGATATTTTTCTGCTGCGTGTAGAACTGCAGGGAACTTTCCAATGATGATGATGGCATTATAATCTGGGTACAAGGCAGTATTCATTTAACCCCCTGAGACCCGACTGACTTTACTGTCTTTCAGAGGCTCTAGTAGGTTCGAAATTTTGGCGAGGAAAAACTGTCAGGGCCATTTTCAAAGGAGTCCCTTGACCTCTGACCTCCAGATATGTGAATGAAAATGGGTTCTCTGGGTACCCACGAGTCTCCCCTTTACAGACATGCACACTTTATTGAATTCCATAAATTGTGTCTCACTGTAAAGCTGAGACTCTGGTGGATCCAATGAGCCCAACTGTATTAATGTGTGATGATGTTAGTCCCCATAGGAGACATTTCATTGACCTCACTGTATAAAATGACCTGTGGTGACCTCTAGGATAATCACAGCCTCATGAAACTTTACAGCCACAAACTAGAGACCTAGAGCATTCAGAGGATGGATGGATCAAACTAGAGACCTAGAGCATTCAGAGGATGGATGGATCAAACTAGAGACCTAGAGCATGCAGAGGATGGATGGATCAAACTAGAGACCTAGAGCATTCAGAGGATGGATGGATCAAACTAGAGACCTAGAGCATTCAGAGGATGGATGGATCAAACTAGAGACCTAGAGCATTCAGAGGATGGATGGATCAGACTAGAGACCTAGAGCATTCAGAGGATGGATGGATTAAACTAGAGACCTAGAGCATTCAGAGGATGGATGGATCAAACTAGAGACCTAGAGCATTCAGAGGATGGATGGATCAAACTAGAGACCTAGAGCATGCAGAGGATGGATGGATCAAACTAGAGACCTAGAGCATTCAGAGGATGGATGGATCAAACTAGAGACCTAGAGCATTCAGAGGATGGATGGATCAAACTAGAGACCTAGAGCATGCAGAGGATGGATGGATCAAACTAGAGACCTAGAGCATGCAGAGGATGGATGGATCAAACTAGAGACCTAGAGCATTCAGAGGATGGATGGATCAAACTAGAGACCTAGAGCATTCAGAGGATGGATGGATCAAACTAGAGACCTAGAGCATTCAGAGGATGGATGGATCAGACTAGAGACCTAGAGCATTCAGAGGATGGATGGATTAAACTAGAGACCTAGAGCATTCAGAGGATGGATGGATCAAACTAGAGACCTAGAGCATTCAGAGGATGGATGGCTTTCTTAGCTACATTGACAATAAGGGGGTTTCTGAGCAGTTTACTTAACACAAGTGCTCGCCATCTAATCGCCGAAAAATACAATTCTTGCAGAAATCTCCGAAAAGTTTTCGATCCCAAATCACAGCATGTCTTCTTCTCTGGTGTTCCTCAAGGTCTTGGTGTCTTAATGTGGTATTTTGGAGGGATTATTGATCATTTTTATCAATTCTCCAGTGGTAAAAATGTTTTAAATTTAGCACCAAATCTGTGGAACAAATGGTATCAACCCCCAAAAATTGCTGCACCAACTTATGAGACATAATAGAGAATGAGGATGACCATCATATACTTCATCATCATGTTCATAATGTTTATGACTAGAAGAACTTGACACACAGTGTTGAGCTGCATCTCAAATTAATCTCCAGGTTTCCAGCTTCCAGATGATGTACACCACTTCTATGTGACGTCTACTGTTGACCTGCTATCTCCCCTTACGGGAGACTCTATGGTGGCTCTCAGAGGGTTAAACCAGTGGAGTGATGCTGTAGATTAGATGATGAGTCTTTAATGACAAGTTGAAAAGTGGTCAATCAAGGACCAGATGTTGTAGTGGGACAGACAGACAGACGGATGGAGGGCTGGAGACGGAGACGTGGTGGTGGTGGTGTTACTGTTGTCTCCACTGGTTGGGGGGGTGATGGTGATGATGGTGGGAGGAACAGATTATGCAGGAAACCACTTCCAGAGGAAGTTTGTTTTAATGCTGACAGCGTTCCTGCGGAGGCTATTATGCTAATCTGCCCCCCCAGAACGTCGGCGGTGGAAGAGCGGGAACACCAGCTACAGCTGGGGGGGGGGGTCAGTGCAAAGGAAGGACAGGAAGCAAACACGGCAGCTTTTTATCCCTCCGATGCCAACGCTGCTGCTGCACTCTTCCTCCACTCCTGACATCTTGTTTTCAGAGTGGAATGATTCAACCTCCACCTCTACCTCCACCCACACACACACACACACACACACACACACCACATTTTACAGCTGGATGAAGAGCATCAATGGGAGCAGTGAGCGAGCGGCCAGACAATGGGGCACGGCGTCCAGGCCGGCACGCCAACCCGGGATTTCCTGGCTTACACCACAAAAAAAAAAAGTTCCGGCTGCACAATAAAGAATGAAACTCTTGTATGTACCAGAAAAAAGAGCATGTTGGGTAAATCTCACAATCCGGACACGTGGTGTGTTGGTATCAGTCGTCGGGCAGATATCAGCTGGTTTGTTTTTCGCTGTCATTGTGAGTTAGCGGTTGGCGGTGTCCGCCGCTCGCTGTCTGACACAACACGGCTACAAAAAAAAAAGCAAACAAAGAGGCGGGCCGAACGGTGCCTTCAAACGCCAGCGCCTAACCCCGACATCAAACGCTGTGAATGTGACCCGATCCTCCCGCTCGCTGTCGCATGAGCCGGCATGGAAGCTGTCAGGCCTCGTTAGCCGAGAGACGCCCACCGCCAGCCTGTCTGCCGTCCCAACCGTCTGACCGGCTGACCGTCTCACTGTCCCACTGTCGGCTGGTCTCTGCAGCTTTCTGTCTGACATCGTCTGTCTGTCTGTCTGTCTGTCTGTCTGTCTGACATCGTCTGTCTGTCTGTCTGTCTGCTCACTTGAGAAGTTCAGGGGCAGCTCTAAAATACAGCTCTGGTACAGCATGTCTGACGTGAACTCACATCTTTCCTAGCGATATTTAGACGTGCATGAAAGTTTAAATATTCTCAACTTTTCAGCGCACGATGTGGAGTCGCATCACTCGTCAATGTCACACTTTGACCCAGGCAGCCAATCAAATCAAACAAGATGTGGGCTTTACTATTTTACCACTTCCTTCCGGTTGTGATGCCGTTAGATGTGGTAAGAACAGCAAGACGAAGTGCAGACGAAAGGTTGATATTAGTGGTTCTTATTACAATGAATTCAGTAGCACAGTTACTGCAAGAGCTTTACTTCTGCTTCCATGATGGTGACTGCTGCACCAGCTGAGATTTTGTCCATTGCCAGCTTGGTTTTTGGTGGTTGCCATCTTGGTTTTTGGTGGTTGTCATCTTGGTTTTTGGTGGTTGTCATCTTGGTTTTTGGTCGTTTCCATCTTGGTTTTTAGTCGTTGCCATCTTGTTTTTTTAATCCATTTTTTTCCCGTTAATCACATTTGAATGCACAGCTGCGCATGTTGCCCCACTTTACAGGCGTGTGTGATGTTCTGCTTTCTGAATGTCGGCGACATTACTGTACTATACATTATTATATATATATATGTATATATATATATACATATACATATATATATTATATTACGTTATATACATTATTCATTAAACTGTGACATGAAATACAAAACCTCCCAGTTCCTCCCACCTTTGATTTCCTGTAAACCCACTGTGGTCTCCTGAGGAGCAGAGCATCAGGGATCCCCTCATCCTTCCTGCCCTCCCTTCCTCCCTCTCTCCGTCCCAGCATCCTTCACTTCCTCCTCCTCTTGGCAGGGCGGGGGGGGGGGGGGGGGGGCGTAAGCTTCTTATCAACAGGCTTCAGGGAAGCTGAGTGGCTCACAAACTGTTTCAAATGTCTTTGAAGGCAGCCATTCGTAGGAATAGAGATGCCTTCTTTGGTCTTTGTGTAAATTACAAAATCCAGAAGTCTTTCCCCCAAAATCTGAGAAATGAATGACTCAGATGATATGAAAGGAAGCACAATGACAGCTGAGCATCAACCACCGCCGGTGAACAGAGAGTATAAACGCAGCCTTACAGGTGGCTCGGTCTCGCCCCGGGGAGGGAGAACTCTAGCGGAGGCAGACAGAGGAGCTTTTTGTGCCGAAGGGAAACGAGAGAAGCCGCCGATTATCAGCACCAAAAGGCAAAAGATCCCTTCGTTCTTAAACCCCCCCGAGCGAGGCTCTGAAGCCCAACATGCTCCTGATTTAAAACACAAAAGATCCTCATGAGCGTGACTCTGAGGGAGGGGGGGGACATCTTAAATCTCCCTCTTAATCGCTGCTAAGTACAAAAAGTTAGCATTGCCAACAATACAAACATTATCTGAGGGAATGATTCCTGAACAACTGGGAGACATTTTGGGACGATAAAGACGCAGGACGTGAAGCATTCTTTGTTTTCTACATTTACAGAGACTTGATTTTCAAGGCTAAACAGTTCGTATGACATCTTACAAAAAGTTATTCCTCATTTTTCGTGCATTTTCTTACAAATGTTGAGCGTCAATTTCCGTCTAAGTTTTTTTCAAAATAAAGTTCTGTCTGCAAGAAACAACTTTGTTTGGTTTAGGCAACAAAACTACTCAGTTAGGAAAAGATTCTGTGACAAAAAACTACTTGGTTAGGTTTAGGAAAGATCGGAGTTAAGTTACGCCACACCGGTCCGTCACCATCTGAGTTTTTGGCCGTTGCCATGGGTTTTGCATGGATGTATAATGAGAACTGGATCCAGCGTTGGAGGCGGGACCTCGTTCATTCCTATGAGAGTTGCTCAGTGGAGCATGAAGCCAACATGGCTCAACTTCTGTCTGGAAAAGCACCCAGATCTTCCGGCGATCTTCCGCATCCATTGGGCCTATCGGACATGCGCAGTAGCGTCCGTTCGGTCACATGACTCAGTGACGGGGTCACAACGTCACGCCGTCGTCACGGCTTGCGCTCCAGCCTCGATCTGGGTCTCATTCACATGAACGGAGGAAGGGAAATAACTCTGGATTCAGCTGTTAGTGCGTTTTACAACTTTAAAAACATAATGATTTAAATAAGGACTAGTAGAGTGTTCGTACTGAGGAGTTGATTCACCTCAAAATAAAGGATCCTCTGAGTTACAGACGTCTCTTTCCCAATGGAAGTCTATGGGGAAAAGTATTTTTGGGCCTAATGCATCACGTGACGGACACGGAAGTTGCAGTACTCCTGTTTGGTCACTACGAAAATTGGTATCGACGACCGGCACTCTTCCTGGGGGGCTTGGGTTTTTGTCCGTCGCCATCTTGGTTCTTTGCAACCAGTAGTGACACTAGAGGGCGGAGCTAAGTACAACCGAACGCTGAATAAGACATTTTTAGGCGACCAAAATGTTATAATTAACTTTGATGTAGTGAAAACACACTGAAAGGGTTAAAGTTGTAAGATGAAAACACGGACAACTCCCAGACCGGACAACGCCGTGGTAGCGACCTGTCAATCAAAAGGTAGCCCCGCCCTAAAGCATCCCCTGCTTTATGGTCTATCTGACTCTAAATGGGACCATCATTTACTAAATGAACATCATGCTGTATTGAAGAAGACTTGAAACATAAACTCATGTTTATAATGTTTACTGAGGTAATAAATCAAGAGAGAAGTAGACTCATTTTCTCATAGACTTCTATAGAACCAGAGGAGTCGCCCCCTGCTGGCTGGTAGAGAGAATGCAGGTTTAAGACACTTCAGCGTTGGCTTCACTTCTCAGACCCGGAGGTTTCCCGCTGGGTAAAACCCATGTTGTTTAAAAAAGTTACATTTTCTTAATCCTAAATAATAAACGTTCAGGCTTTGCTTGTGTTTTCTGTATTTATCAAACTGTAATCCTGCTTCCTGGAACCTCGTCCACCCCCCAGGTGAAGGAGAGACGCCCGGCATAGCGAGCGGACATCCGCCGACCATCATCCTGCGAGGGATGTGGGGGGGCAGTGACCCGTGCCTCCTTAAACGCACAGAGGTCGGCCAAAACAGAGGTGTTGGATTCAGACGGAGCTTCGACCTGCAGCCTCCTGAAAGGAAGTCATTGTCCCGTCTGACTCCTGAAGCCCCCCACTCTCTCCGCCTCGCTGTGTTCACTCTCACTTCGGGTTAATTGTGTTGACGACAAGAAATTCAAAAAAGCTGCAGATTATACTGCAGATTGAACAAAGTCTGAAACTATTAAATGTGCCGCAAATACTGTTCTTTTGATTCTGATGATTTTATTTCAAAAGTAAAAACTGATAAATTGCAGGGGGGGGGTTCTGAAACTGTTTTCACAGGATATAATGAACATAAATAAATAAATAAATAAGTTTATAATTAAACAGAACAGAAATAATAATAAATAAATAATACGTATGACTCACGTGACAAAATAAATATGGAAATATATAAATAAATGAACAGAAATAATCAAATAAATGCATAAATTAATGAATAAATAAATAAATATGTTTATAACGAAACAGAACATAAAGAAATAAATGTTTTAAATTAATTTCTTTTTCAGAGGAAGTTACACTGACAACTTCCCTGACTAGATGCTCACGTGACTAGAGTGACTAGAGTGACTAACGATAACGTGACTCGCTGGACTACGTGAGAGAAAAGGCCAGCGGTTACTTTTAGTTTCACGATCAGCGCTGTCCTGGGTGTTTTGTTTGTACCCGTAGCACGTAGAGTAGATGTCCTGTTTCTTGTTGTTTGTGTGAAGTGATCCTTTAAATAAAGGACATATTGATGAAGTTCTTCATCCACAGACACTCTTCATCCTCTGCCTCTCTGCTGCCGTCTCCTCTGAGCCTCGCCGGTCGTATTTTAACGGCGTTCAGACGGCGCTCTGCTTCACATGGAGAGGATCACAGCCATCACAACCCCCCCTCCGGTCTGTGAGGCAGTAATGTGTCTCCACTGGGAGTCCTCTCCCTGGGAAAGTGCAATAGGTTAGAATATCAATGAGACGTGTCTGAGAGCGTAACCGCTCACCTGTTGTCTGACTGCAGTCAGGAGGCCGCCATGGCTTCCTCTCTACTCTCTCTGCTCTCTCTACTCCGTCTGACTCCCAGCAAACAATCTGACACTGAATAAATCATGACAACACATTACACTATTATATACATTATTACAGTAAGACGGCTGTAAGGTATTCAGACCCTTTACTGCAGTAAAACTACTACTGCCAGACTGTAAACCTCAAAGACAATCAGTTTACTGTCATAGAAGACTGAGGACACCAGAAAAATATATATATCATACACGTTTGATGAGCTGGAATCAGAGAATTTCAGCATTTTTTTGTCTTTAATAAATTACTAAAAAATGAATTATTTTTTGAAAAATAGTTCCAGCTCTTTTTCCGCAGTTTACTGCTCTTAAATTTATTTTTAAATGACTTAATTATCATAAATAAATAAGTACATGTATAAATAAACATGGAAATAAATAAATACATAAAAATAAATAAATGAACAGAAATAATAATATAAATGCATGAATAAATAAATAAATGAATATGTTTATAGTTAAACAGAACATAAAAGAATAAATAAATTAAATTAAAGTCTACATTTTTGTTCACCTACATTTTTTCTATTTTAGTGTCTGTATGTTAATGAGGTGGAGAGAATTGTGGCATATGTCTTTAACAAATTACTCAAAATGTATTATTTTTGGACTAAAGGTTGCAGCTCTATTTCTACAGTTTACTGCTCTGATTTATTTTTAAATTACTTAAGTATCAATAAATAAACTATTGTGTGTCTCAGAGGGTTAAAACATCGGGTCTCTGCTAGAAACAAATCTGAGACAGGAAACAGAAAACGGAAACATTCAGTTTATCCAGCTGTTTTCTCCCCTTCCTCTCTCTCTCTCTCTCCCCCCCTCTCTCTCTCTCTCCCTCTCTCTCTCTCTCTCTCCCCCCCCCACTCTCTCTCTCTCCCTCTCTCTCTCTCTCTCTCTCCCCCCCTCTCTCTCTCTCTCCCTCTCTCTCTCTCTCTCTCTCCCACATATCAAGTGTCTGGGGGAGAAGAGGAGGAGGAGGAGGAGGAGGAGGAGAGGAGGAAGAGGAAGAGGAGGAGGAGGAGAGGAAGAGGAGGAGGAGGAGGAGAGGAAGAGAGGAAGAGGAGGAGGAGGAGGAGAGGAAGAGGAGGAGGAGGAGGAGAGGAGAGAGGAAGAGGAGGAGAAGAGGAGAGGAAGAGGAGGAGGAGGAAGAGGAGGGTGGTGGTTCAAACAGGTGTCTGACGGTCCCAGCAGCCGGTTGGTTGGTCTGCTGCAGGTTTTACCTCCAGTGCTCCCAGCTGCTCCGTCACACACACACACACACACACACACACACACACACACACACACACACACACACACACACACACACACACACACGCACACACACACACACCACTACCACCATTTGTCCATCTGTCACAAGAATTAGTAGTAATCCAGAGGAATGTTCAGATGTCATGGAAGGAGGTGTGTGTGTGTGTGTGTGTGTGTGTGTGTGTGTGCGTGTGTGCGTGTGTGTGTGTGTGTGTTGTAACCCGAGCGCTCGGCCACCTGCAGCAGACTGCTGAGAAAGAGAACTCTCTCTCTCTCTCTCTCTCTCTCTCTCTCTCTCTCTCTCTCTCTCTCTCTCTCTGTTATTGACATGTGGACGACTGTACAGAATGTAGAGGGGATGGACACAATAATGTGAACACCTGGTGGGAGAAGACTTACACTTATATTTTAAATAGTTTTGGGCCCCAAAAGAAGAAGAATTAAATGTTTCAGTCGATGTCCCCACAGTGTTTTTATTTAATTTAATTTATTTATTTATTTATGTATTTTATTATTCATTTTAGCATTTATTTATTCTTTTGTTTGTTCATCCCTGTATTTATTTATTTATTTATTCATTCATTCATTTATTCATATATTTTTTATTTTTTATTTTGTATCTTTACGGTATAGGTGGTCCTAACCTTGGTCAAATTTGTATTTATGTATTTAATTATTTATTTATTTCAGTATTTATTTATTCTTTTGTTTGTTCATCACTGTATATATTTATTTATTTATTTATTTATTTATTGTACTTTACTGTACTTTACGCCCCGGGAATGAGAACGGGCTGGGTCGTCCTCACGAGGCCCCGACAGAACGAGTAAAATGTCCTAATTGTTTTGCCGGTTGTTTCTCCTGGTGTGACGACGTCTGGATGTGACTCTCTGGATGGCGGTTGAAGTTCCCGGTGTGATGACGTCTACAGTATGGCTCTCTGGATGGCGGTTGACGTTCCTCACATTCCTCCTCTGTCTCCTTTACTCATCAGTCAGGTTGTGAAAAACAGCCTGAAGCTGTTAGTGGTTAACGTCATCATCATTTAAATCTCCACAAATAACAGTTTACACATCGAGAGGATTCAACATCCAGAGAGACGAACACACGAGACACGACTGATGAGACAAAGTGATGACACTATCAGTGAACCACACACACACACACACACACACACACAGCATCCAGCATCAGGTAGCTCAGGAGACAGGAGACGCTGGTGTTTCCCACCCGGCTGCATGTCAGTAACAGAGTGGCTCGCTGACTGATGGCTGATGGGAAATGAGCCCGCTGCATGCTGGGACAACGAGCCGATGACAGACGGATCCGCCCGCCTGCTCTGATTGTCTGTTTGTTCCCTGCAGCAGTCGGCCGTGTCGGAGCCCCTCACACCCTCAGTACAAAGAAGAAAGTGTTGTCAAATAGTTGCTTATTAGCAAGGAAGAAACATGTTCCAAAATACTCTGCCCATGGTAAACAGTGTATTCTCATAAGACTACCAGGAAGCCTGCAATGACTGCCCTTCACCGTCAGGCCCGTTGGCGCTGGTGTCGACAACACAGACAATGGAACCTGAACATGTGGGGGAATGTCATGTTCAGTGATGAGTCCAGGTTCTGTCTGCCAAAGTTGGACGGCAGGTCAAAGTATGGAGACGACGTGGAGAACGCTATGCTGATTGTAGCACCAATGGAGTAACAGCTTTTGGTGGGGGCAGTGTCATGGTGTGGGGGGGGCGGCATCTCCCTCACTGGTAAAACAAGGCTTGTCATCATTGAAGGCCATCTCAATGCAGTGAGATATCGGGATGAGATTCTGCAGCCAGTGGCGATCCCATATCTCCACAATCTGGCACCTAACTTCATCCTCCAAGAAACAACACTCACCCCCACAGAGCCAGGGTTCTTGGGCGCTCCCCACATAATCAGCTGTGCTGCTCATTCCACAAATGCATGATCCTTACAAGTTGGACATCATTGTGAAGGTAAATAAACAGGCTTTCCAACCATGTCAAACACAATGACCATTAGCATTGGAACAACAGAGAAATAATCCACCAAACACAAGTTTACTAACTTTCTTTTCCCAGTTTATATACATATATATACAGACACAGAGCAGCTCTCTGAGGCCTCCCATCACATTATAGACGTTACTGTTGTTTCAAGTATCTTCAGTTACACTGAAGGTTTATAACTTTCACTTCCTGAGTGATTAAACAAAGCCGAGTCGGACGCTGTGATGTTTTCTTTCACATTCGAGACGTGAAACTCTTTTTCCTGCAGACAGAAGAGACGAAGATCAGACGCCATAAAAGCGTCAGCAGCTTACTTCGAGATAGATTTCTCTTTTGATCCTCTGAGCTCAGCGAGCGCCACGGAACAGGAAACGGGAACGAGACACCAGAGGACAGAATAAACGCCGTCAGACCGTATACCGTGTTTCCTCCTCCTGACCCGCAGACACCAGATATCATATCTGCATTTAAAGTAACCAGAGGAAGTATTCACACCCTTTACTGCAGTAAAAGTACTCGTACCACGCTGCAGAAATACTCTGTTACAGGTAAAACTAATGCACTGACAAATGTTACTGATGGGTTAACAGATAAAACTGTTTTTCAGTATTTTACAGTGGTTTCTAAGTGTACATTTAAAGCACAGCACTGAGTACTATAGTTGCATACTGAGTGCTAGTAGACAGTCATTTACTGTCAGTCAAATATTTTACAGTTAAATACAGTACTTCTACAGCAGAGTACTACTAAATCACAGTAATCTGAACATGTACTGTGTAGTTACAGTTAAATACAGTACTTCTATTAGTACTTCTATTAATGTATTAAAGCAGGATTTTATTGACGTAGTTGTTTGAGCTGGAGCTCATTCTGAACTACTAACTAATGATTATTATTATGGATTAATCTGCTGATTATTTTCTGCATTAATTAATCGATTGATAGTTTGATAAAGGTCGGGGCTGCCTCCTCTCATGGTACGTGTCCACAGGGGCATTTTTTATTGCAAGGGGACGCGACGTTTCCCACCATTGGACGCTTGGTGGGCGGTCACTAGAAACAAGGCACTCGGCTCCTGATTGGACGAACGCTTTCCCGCCGTTGGCTGCTGCTCCCAGCTTTCAAACCGGAACCAGTATGGAGGCTCGTTTGGAAACTTTCTTCTCTTATTTCACGTAAATAGTTCACTGAAATGTGTTTCTGAAAACATTTGAGGCGAGAAATAATCCATGCAGTTGATGAATCTGTCTTTATTTTGGATCGACAACGTTTATTTTAAAAGATTATCATGAGTTTTGAGAGGCGGCGAGTCGCGTCGGACGCCCGTGATTTGCATAAAGTAGACGAGCCCTCAACTTTATGCAAATAAGGAGCGGGCTTCGTGACGCCTAGTCTCTCCAATCGCGACGCCACGCTACCAGAATGCATTGCACGGCTGCTGTCTCATTCACACTCTATTTAATATCAAATAATTAGCTCTTCATATGTTTTGTATGCACAAATATTGTAACGTAATCTGTCAGATAAACGTAGCGGAGTAGAAGTATAAAAAGAAAAGACTCAAATAAAATACAAGTACCTCAAATGTGTGCTTCCGTACAGCACTGGTTGTGTATAAATGTGTGTTTCTGAGGTGACGCTGTGGATCAGTTCTCATACTGACGCCTTCTCCAGCTGTTGATCCAACGCAGAAAAGAACACCTGGGCATAACATCTGCATCTATAACGCATATCAGCATCCAGACAATGAGACACGGAGACATCCAGGACGGTTTATACGTGTCTCACAAACACTCTCTGGCAACCAAAACATTTCTATCTGACATTAAAGGAGGATTTGTTGGGACGGGTCGGTGAACTGGTCGTTGGTCCGTTAAACTGTGAACTGAAGCAGTTTAACAGCGACATGCTTCTTTTAATTGAATCACAATAACGGAGGAGTCCATTCAGCCTGCAGAGGAGCGAGACTAACGGGCTGTCTGGTCTGTCTCGCACAGCGTCCTGAGGTCACACAGCGTCCTCCACATATACTCTATATACAGTAATAATATACAGTAATACTACATATACAGTAATACTACATACACAGTAATACTACACACACATACTGTACATATACATATACACATACAGCTGTACTGATTAACTTCTATTCACACTGGTATTAATAAAAGTTCTTTCAGCTACATGTCATCAGAGAGGAAACGTCCTGTTCCTTCTCTCAAAGATCATTTTAATCAGAGGTGGAAAGTAACTAAGTACATTTACTCAAGTACTGTACTTTACTTTACTCGAGTATTTCCATTTTCTGCTACTTTATACATCTACTCTACTACACCTCAGAGTCTCTTTAAGTACATTTAGCTGATTTTACTTCTGTATTTTTACTTAACTAACGTTTTAAAATCATCTTTACTTAATTTGGTGATTTTGATCAATACAGCAGCAAGCTGTGGAACGAACTTCTGCATGTTAATAACATAGTCATTGTGTATGTAATTTATAAAATGTACCTCAATCATCATCTCTTCTGGGGGGTTAACCTGATAGATTTCAGGCCGTCGGGGGTCAAGGGAAGTGAAACTTCAGCCAGGAGATTCACGACGTCATCTGATCCTGAACAAGGAGCTGATCCAGAACCAGAGAACCAGCACAGCGTCACGGCTCCACCGTGTGGTGAAGATCCAGCTCAGTTTGGTTTTACTTTGAGACCTGCAGTCGGATAATTCTGTCACTTTCTGTCCTTTAATTTAATGTTTGTTTCCTCTCAGGGTGGAGATAGACGACGAGAGATGACTCTACAGAGACGAGACGTTGGAAACCAGCGAACATATGCTCTAATCCCAACAACTGCATGTGATTATCATAAATAAATGGATTCATCAGGTTTTACCGTTTCATATGATACTAGGTTATGACTTTTCTTCTGTCTTTGTTTCAGACTTTTTTTGGGTCATTTGGCAGACTTTTTTTTTTTTACATTTTTCTAACTTTTCTTCTGACTTTTTTCAGTTTTTTTTTTTTTTTTTAGATTTTTCAGACTTTTTCTTGTTTTTACATTTTTCTAACTTTTCTTCTGACATTTTTTTCAGACTTTTCTTTTCTTCTTTTTTTTTTTTAGATTTTTCTAACTTTTCTTCTGACATTTTTTTCAGACTTTTCTTTTCTTTTTTTTTTTTATTTTACATTTTTCTAACTTTTCTTCTGACATTTTTTTCATAGTTTTTTATTTTTACATTTTTCAGACTTTTTTCTGAAATTTGTTTCTGACAATTTTCGGACAAAACCCCTCACACGTTCACATACGTGGAGGTCAGAGGTCAAGGGACCGCTTTGATAAATGGCCATGACAGTTTTCCTCGCCAAAATTTAGCGTAAGATTGGAGCGTTATTTAACTTCCTTCACTACAGGCTAGTAGGACATGGTTGGTACCGACGGATTCATCAGGTTCTCTAGTTTCATATGATACCAGGATCTCAAGTTGCGTCAATGCATTAAAGAAATTAGCGGCATTAAATTAAATATAAAAGTTGTCATGAACACTGACAGAAATCATAAAATAGAACAATAGACAGATGATGCAGCATCATATTTAATTAACATCGCTTTAAAATACCAAAGCGCGGATGTTTGTTTTGTTGAACGGTCGTTGGCTCGACTCCTCGCTCGCGTCTGAGGAGAGGAGGCGAGGAAAGGAATCGAGGAGTGTTAAAGGAAGACACAAAAGGAAACAAACGGACTCTCTTAAAACATTTCTTTACTTTATGCACGTCTTTGCTGCATTTTTTTCTCCCTCATTTATACACAACATGTACTGAAAGTAAATCACAAAACACCGATAGCACACAAACGATGAGGGAGGAGAACAAAGAAAAGACCGTTCGTCTTCTCAACACCATCGACTGTCAGCGGTCTGAAGGAGCCCTCGTTGTATAAATTACATCCCAAATAAAAATCTGCTCTCCAGCCGGACGCTTGAAACGTCCACTTCGACCGGTCGTCTTGTACGAGGACAAACGGACAAAAGAAAAGTCTAATATTGACATCACTTCCTAATTTGACATCACTGTTTAATAATCTTCTTATTACAGAGCTCAGAAAGCGTCTATCGGCCTCTTCTAGAGTTTATAAAGCAACTCAGATTTAAAAATCTTTCAGTCAACTCAACGGTACAAAAAGGCTTCTACTTGAACACACAGCTGATCCAGATCCGTCCAAATGAGAGGAGCGTCTTCATGTCTTCGTCAGTCTGTCCTCCTTTAGAAAATGACATCAACCTCTACAGAATGCTCTGCAGGTTCTGGTACGTCGTGAAGCGGTAGAGGATCTAATTTAGGCTCTCTGAGGTCACAACGAGCCTTTTAGCAGCATTAATGAGATTATTTAGAGCGTCCCGGAAAGGAAAACGTGTTTACTCCTTCGTTATGCAACCGACAGACATCACGGGACTCAAATGTCCGACAGGAACACAACACGTGAAATAAATCGGATTCGTTTGTCTGTTTACATGAAAACTGGACCTGACTAGAATAAGTAAACAAAAAAATAAGAATAAGAAATATCGGTAACACGTTGTTTTACAGGTCCACAAGTTTCATGGTAATTAGGTGATCATTTATGACGGAGTATCAGGGACACGTTGAGGGAAAAATAAATCTGAGATTATGAGAATAAAGTCGTAATATTACGAGAAAAAAAGTCGTAATATTATGAGAATAAAGACATAATATTATGAGAATAAAGTCGTAATATTATGAGAATAAAGTCGTAATATTACGAGAAAAAAAGTCATAATATTATGAGAATAAAGTCATAATATTATGAGAATAAAGACATAATATTATGAGAATAAAGACATAATATTATGAGAATAAAGTCATAATATTATGAGAATAAAGTCGTAATATTACGAGAAAAAAAGTCATAATATTATGAGAATAAAGTCATAATATTATGAGAATAAAGACATAATATTATGAGAATAAAGTCATAATATTATGAGAATAAAGTCGTAATATTATGAGAATAAAGTCATAATATTATGAGAATAAAGACATAATATTATGAGAATAAAGACATAATATTATGAGAATAAAGACATAATATTATGAGAATAAAGTCATAATATTATGAGAATAAAGACATAATATTATGAGAATAAAGTCGTAATATTATGAGAATAAAGTGAATATTATAAAGTAGTAATTGTACGTGTTATTTTAGAGGGTAAATAGTGTGAGAATGAGGAACGTGGAGCATCTTGTGAAGTTCTATTATAGTAAAGTTATGACTTTATTTTCTCCTTGAAATAGTATGACTTTATTCTCATTAAATTACGACTTTATTCTCGTAATATTCTGACTTTATTCTCCAGATCAGATTTTTTTTCGTCCTCGATGTGGCCCTGATACTCCGTTGTAATAATTAGTAAGTAACCTATTTGAAATGTTTTTGGAATTACTGCCAAATATTCACCTCAAAATGACTTTATTTTAAACATTATTTAATAATTATATTCCGCCACTTCCCCAATAGCTGGTCATTTATTTAATACATTTCTAGGAAAATAATTTAAAGTTAATTTAGATTCTTTATTTCCATGTCTGCTGATAAATAGATAATAAAATGATTAGATCATGTTTATAATAAAGTAAATGTTGAGGTAAATATTGGGGTAATTCCAAAGAAATGACTTGCTAATGATCACCTAATGAGCATGTCGTTTGTTACCGTAACAGCAGCTTTTGTCCAGATTTAACATTTAAAAAAAGAAATCTAGTGAATTCACAACCTGCTACGAAATAATGATTTACACAGAACAAGCAACAATATTTCAATAGAAAAAAATTCTGGAGATATTTTGGCTTTTAAATAAAATTAAAAAAAAAAAATGGGTAAAAAAAAATAAACAAAAGTGTAAAACAAAGTTCTCATAAAACAGCTAAATAATAATATTATCAGCTTTCACAAACTGGATCCAACATCTGGACAGAAAGTTCTCCTTCTATCTGACGACTACGGCCACTCGTCTGGCTTTTTGTTGTTGTTTATGTCCTCAACACACCAGGTTGAGAAAGAATCAAACTAGCAGAGAAGCAGAGGAGGAGGAGGAGGAGGAGGAGGAGGAGACGTTTCAATAAATACATTCACTGGAGATAGAAACCATCTGGACTCAGGTGAAGAGGCGTGAGGCGGACCGCAGCGTTGCTGTGATGTTAGTAGAGGTTAGAGGTTAGTTAGTAAGAGATAAATGATTACATTACCCTGCTGTATCCCAGCTTTAAACTAACTTCATGATGTTTATAATACAGATGTCCCGAGCTGATCCCAAGAATATATAGATATATATATCTATATATTCTAATAGATCGGTATCGGCTACATAAAGGCCATGGCCAGTTCATCCTGTACACACGACTCCAACAGAGTGAGACGCCGTCTCGTTAAACAGCTGATCACTTCACATCTGATCAATTTAAAGAGTCGCCTTCTCATCTATAATACATGGTGTAGGGATGCTCATTTTGAAAAATGTTCTTAACGATAACCGACCCTCGTTAACCCATTATTAGCCGACAAGATCAGTGCGTCGCATGCAGCGGTGTACCAGCTGCAGTGTATGATCACAACAGACAACTACACGCAGCATCGTAGCTGCTAAGTTAACGCTCCCGGACGCTGAACTGGAGACTCAGTTGTCTGTTGTGTTCATACACTGCAGCTGGTGCACCGCTGCATGCCACGCACTAAACTAGTCAGTTAATAATGGGTTAACGAGGGTCGGTTATCGGTTAAGAACATTTTTCAAAATGAGCATCCCTAACACAAGCACAAGTTTGTTAACCGGTGGGAACGTTTCCTCTAGTTGAAAGCCCGGTTCGTCACATACAGTCACTAAAGGGCGCCTCCGTGCGTCGGTCTCTGGTGCCAAGGCGCGGTATTAGACGAGTTGGGAGTGAGAAGGCGTTGCTGTAACAGAAGAGGAGGACTTCCTCTATCGGGGGTTTTGTGGGTACCAGATGAACCGAGGATCTCACGCTGCAGGGTCACCGTCCTCTCACCTATCAGACACCAGAAGCTCGTCTCAGTAGAGCAGAACTGTTTCAGTCGGGAAGCCAGAATGATCAAACACCACGTCTGGGTGTTCGGGGGGGGGGCTGAAGGTCCGTGGAGGTCGATGTTAATGTGTTAAAGGGGGGGCTGGTTGTTGTGTGTCATTCCGAGTCCTGAAACCTCTGCAGTCCCCAACCGGTCCCGGCCTCAAGTAAACTGGTACTCCTCCGAGTACTCCGTGTCCTCGGGAGCGTACTGGGTATCTCCGGCGGCGTACTGCGCGTCGTCCGCGGCGGCGTACTGGTCGTCCCCGTGGGCGTACTGGTCATCCCCGTGGGCGTACTGGTCGTCCCCGGGGGCGTACTGGTCGTCCGCCTCGGTGAACTGGTTGTCTCCGGCGGCGTGCTGGTTGTCGCCCTCGTACGGTGGTTCTGCTGCGTCCGGGTTCTCTGCAGCGTTCAGGCCCGATTTCTTCACTCTGTTAACAGATTTTAAGATTGAGATTAAGAAGACAGTTTGTTTTTTACATGCTACTGATCGGGTCGGTCAAAATAAAACAGAAATTAGACACGTCAGAATGAGTCCTTGTTGACACGTACACGGGGAATTTTTTAAGTTTGTTCTAAAAACAAAAAAATAAATCCCATCTATATAAACACCGTTTAAAAAGAATCTGCGTCCAAAGAAAACATTTGAAATCCCAACTGAAGCGCCGTCCAGAGCCAAACCAACAGGCGATGATATAACCCTGAAGTCATGTTGGACGATCATGCAAAGAAGAAGAAGAAGAAGAAGATGTTGGCCAAATCAGACGTCTGAAAAAACGCTGATACTTGAAGGCTGCAATGCAGCAGCCGAAGTATTAGGGCCACACTGAGGGAAAAAACATCAGAGATTTACAGAATAAAGTCACAACTTTATGGAAATAACACGTAAAATGACTACTTTATAATATTATGACTTTATTCTCTAAATCTCAGATTTATTTTTTTCCTTCAATGTGGCCCTAATACTCCGTCGTACCGTCGTACCATAGACCTACAACAATGATCAATAAAAAAGAAAATGTAAACTAAGAACAGTTATTCATTTCCATGTTTATAAATCCACAGGAGAGGAGCTGAAGAGACGCAGGTTGCTGACCTCTGATGTAGACGAAAGGCCAAAACACACAGAGAAAGCTCCGTTTGAAAGCGTCCGTGTGGACGGGTCCTGAGTACTGAAACAGAAGTGTGTTCTTACTGGTTCTTATGTTTGGCTCCACTGATGTGAGACTGGTACTGCTCCACAGAGTTCAGCTCGAGGCTGCAGATGGTGCACGGGTAGCCCTTTTGAGTGGAAGCTGCAGACACACACACACGCACACGCACACGCACACGCACACGCACACGCACACACACACAGGGAGAGAGATTAGTTTTCTTGTCCTCTCAGAGGAAAGACTTAAATCCTGATGTATCGTCCTGGTTGCGTGGCGTCCGACCTGGTGCCGTGGAGGGGCCGTACGTCTCCATCAGTTTCTGCTTGGTCATCTGTTTTTTGTGCTTCTTGCCCACGTAGTGCTGCTGGGCCATGAGCGGGTTGTTGAAGGAGGCCTGGCAGATGGAGCAGAAACGGTCCGGGTTGTTGTTGTTGTCGCCGCCGCCGCCACCGCCACCGCCGCCGCCGCCGCCGCCTCCACCAGCCGCTGCCGGCACGCCGCTCAAATCATCTGCAGGTTTCTTCTTGGGCTGGACTGTTGGTGGCGTTTGGGAGGCGACTGCCGGGAGAGGAGACGAAACAACAGTTAGAATAAATAATCGGAATAGAAAGAAAGAAAGGAGACGGAAGGTGAATAATGAATGAAATGATGCGTACCGAGGGCCTGGGGGCCGACGTTCTTCAGCCTCAGGTTCTTGGCGTGAACTTTGCCCTGGTAGTGGGACTCGGCCACCACGGGAGCGGAGAAGGTCATGTTACATACGTGACACACCTTGAAGCGGTCGGTGTCTCCGTTGTTACAGTCCTGCTCACACAGACAGACACGGCGGCAGGAATCAGTTCCAGGTCCCGTTAGAGACAAACAACTGACTGTCTGCTGCGTCAACAGATATGCCTCCTCGTCTTCACAGAAATGGACATTTAAGATAAATCTACGTTTATTATAAACCACACAGCTTCGGCTACTTTTCATTTAAATACATCTATTCATTTTTAATGCCAACAAAAACTTAAGATTTGAGTGATTTTTACTCACGCTGTCAGATGACGACGACTTGAGCTTTTTCACCGCCGGCTCCTTCTCGTTCTGCATGGAGAGATAACGGCGCACTTTGTTGGCGTGTTTCTTGCTCTGAAAATACACAAATGTTTCATCACAACGTGGACAAAAAAACATCACTACACATCAACACATCAACACAACTACACATCAACACATTAACACATCAACACATCAACACATCAACACATCAACACTAGGCCTGCAAGACGTGAGGACAATCTGCCATGTGTGAGAACACTCTTCAATATTGCGATGACGATATAACTTGTGATAAATAAACAAATATTGAAGTGTTCATATGTCAGCCTGGTTGTCTTTAAATCCAGAATGAATATGTTATATATAACCAGGCTATATGTAGCTTCTAGAGCAGCAACTCTAACGTTTATTAATATCTCAGTGAAGTTTATACAAACTGAAGAACACAGTCAGCATCAGTCCGTCCTCCTGTCCTCTGTCCTCGACAACTACTTTGATAATCGATTAACGTCATTTTTCATGCAAAAATGTTGTTTTCAGCCTCTCAAATATGGAGATTTCCTGCTTTTCTCTGTTTTATATCATATTAAACTATCTTTGGGTTTTGGACTGACAAAACAAGACATTTAAAGACATCACCTTGGACTCTGAGAAACTGGGATGGACATTATCATTTAGTTGCAGCACTACTTTGAATCGGCAAGTGGACGATAAATGTTGTCCTCTGTCCTGAACTAGAGAGCACATCTTCATCACGGCTGCACTCGTAGTAAGACGGATTGAATTCTTCTCACTTGTGAAGGGACTTTTATCTTTGCTGCTAATATTTTATAGACCAAAAAATATTAAGGATCAAAACAGAGTAGGGATGCACCGATACCGATACCGATACCAGTATCGGTTATCGGCGTGTACCCAAATGTAAGTACTTGTACTCGTTCTGAAAAAAAGTGTTATCGGTGCATCCCTACTTGAGATTTAATTATATATAACTTCCTGGCCAGCATGATGTGGACGTGCTCTTATAGTAATAATAAAACCATTAATGTGATGTAAAGTGCATTCAATAATCATACCTCCTAGCTAATACCTATGATGCAGCTTTCCCCCCGTATCACTGAGCGTAGTAGCACCGTTATAAATAAAGTCCCGTCCCCTGACGTGGAAGCAGCCGGCGGGCTCACTGACCTGATAATGAGTCAACTTCTGAGACTCTGAAATGAGGACAGCACTGCAGACTTTACACTGGGAGTCAGAAAACAGGTCGCCGCGCTCCTTTATCATCTTATTTACTGCAGCGGGGGGGAAGAGACAAACAGGAGAATTCAAATCAGGTCACATCTTCTGGGAAAATGTAATTATAACACACTGCTTTTCATTTATCAAGACAGCTCAGCTGGTGTCCACCACCTCCTCCTCCTCCTCCTCCTCCTCCTCCTCCTCCTCCTCTTCATCCTCATCCTCCTCCTCATCCTCAGTAGATTTATTTGATTTATCCCCCTGAGACCCGTGACTGACTTTACTGTCTTTCAGAGGCTCCAGTAGGTTCAGTTTTAGAGCTGGAGTGAAGACATAGATATCATGCTAGCATGTTGGGAAGGAGGTTAATAACGCTCTAAAGTTGGGCTACATTTTAGCGAGGAAAACTGTCCATTTTCAAAGGGGTCCCTTGACCTCTGACCTCCAGATATGTGAATGTAAATGGGTTCTAAGGGTACCCACGAGTCTCCCCTTTACAGACATGCCTACTTTATGATCATCACATGCAGTTATTTCTGCATATTGGGGTCCATAAACAGTCTTGGAATTCCATAAATGGGGTCTCACTGTAAAGCTGAGACTCTACACAACAGAAGTGCTCGCCATCCAATTGCCAAAAAAACGCAATTCTTGCAGAAATCTCCAAAATCTCCGAAAAGTTTTTGATCCCAAATCACAGCATGTCTTCTTCTCTGGTGTTCCTCAAGGTCTTGGTGTCTTAATGTGGTATTTTGGAGGGCTTATTGATCATTTTTATCAATTCTCCAGGGGTACAAATTTGTTAAATTTAGCACTAAATCTGTGGAACAAATGGTATTAACCCAAAAACTGCTGCAACAACTTAGATATAATATATAATAGAGCATGGGGATGACCATCATCTACTTCATCATCATGTTCATAATGTTTATGACTAGAAGAACTTGACACACAGTGCTGAGCTGCATCTCAAATTAATCTCCAGATTCTCAGCTTTCAGATGATGTACACCACTTCTATGTGACATCTACTGTTGACTTGATATCTCCCCCTAAAGAAGACTATTGTGGCTCTCAGAGGGTTAAACTCCTGCCTGCTAAATGTAAGACGCTCCCCGTGTGCACATCTCTGTAAACAGCGGACAGACAGACGCTGTGTGTTTTGGGTCTAACTCTGAGCTCGAGTCTTTGTTCTCGGCTCAAACGATGAGTTCACCTTTGATGCGTCGACTCAGAGACGTGACAGAAATAACCAGTGATGTATCAGACAGATGTGATTAAGCCCTGTATTAAGTCAGGGGATTAAATCTGGTTGGATATATGACATTGCAGGAGCATTGACAGGTCAGGATGTTTTTTTACTTACAGAGTTGGTTTGGATGAGAACTATTTCATTTAACCCTTTCGGGTGTGGAAAACATTACTGGCTTCATCTGTCTGTTAAACTTTGAGGGCTTTTTGGTCATAAAGGTGTCCCTTACACCTGGATTACATTAGATTAACTTTATTGTCATTGCACTGAGTACTAAGAAGAAGAATGATATAATATAATAATAATCTAATGATATAATACAGTAATAATAATAATTTAATGATAAAATAGAATAAGAATAATAATCTAATGATATAATAGAGTAATATAATAGAGTAATAATAATCTAGTAATGATATAATATAATAATAATAATAATCTAATGATATAATAGAGTAATAATAATTTAATGATAAAATAAAATAATAATAATATAATGATATAATAGAGTAATAATAATAATAATACAATGATATAATAGAGTAATAATAATATAATGATTTAATAGAGTAATAATAATAATATAATGATTATAATAGAGTAATCATAATAATCGAATGATATAATAAGAGTAATAATAATAAGCTAATGATTATAATAGAGTAATAATAACAATGTAATGATTATAATAGATTAATAATAATCTAATGATATAATAATAATAATAATAATAATAATAATATGCTTTAGTAGAGTAATAATAATAATATAATAGAGTAATAATAATCTAATGATATAATATAATAATAATAATAATATGCTTTAGAAGAGTAATAATAATAATATAATAATTATAATAGAGTAATAATAATCGGAACAAATATAAAAACACGTTGACTTTTTAAAGTTGCATTCATAAACAGCTCAGCAGCCACCATGCTGTCCAGTGAACAGTTCAACCACCATGCTGTCCAGTGAACAGTTCAACCACCATGCTGTCCAGTGAACAGTTCAACCACCATGCTGTCCAGTGAACAGTTCAACCACCATGCTGTCCAGTGAACAGTTCACAGCAGCATGTGTGTGTTGTGTAGCCTAAACAAGCCAGACCTGAGGATTACAGATAGCTAACTAGCTAAATGCATCTGGCCTATAAAACACATGCAGGTGTGCTGCTGAGCCACATCTACAGAAGCCTCCCTCCGTCTCCACCTGCTGCATGACAACACAACCCATTTATAATCAGTCTGGAGCAGCATCAGCATGCACACATGCTCTCATCGACCTTGGAGAGGAAACAGCTACAGCTAGCTTAGCTTAGCAGCTACCAAGGCCTATAGAAGGAGGATAGGACACTGGTCCTGGAGTATGGGGTACAACGCATGCGCAGTGGAACTCAAGCTGCAGACCAGATTTACATGTTGCAGTGGGGAGATGTGCAATGTACAGCAGCAAAGGTGAAATAAGATGCATCAGCTAACACAATAAAAAAGAGCTAAACAAACCATTTTCATGTATAATTTTACATATTTTATTTGTTCTTGTTCTGTATGCACCTTGTCCTTTTACTCTAATGCAATGATCTATGAGCCATGTTGTTTGTAAATTTGAATTTGTTTAATAAAAAAAAAAAAAGGAAGAAGCCAGGAAACATGTTTGATTATTTTTTGTGTTTGTTTTTTTTTTAATTTTATTTATATAAAACAAAAATGCATTGCAACTTCTTAGTATAATAGAAGAATATGAATTACAGGTACAGCCCTATAGCCCTTAATTTAATTTATTATTATTTTCACGTATAATTTTACATATTTTATTTGTTCTTGTTCTGTATGCACTTTGTCCTTTTACTCTAATGCAATGATCTATGAGCCATGTTGTTTGTAAATTTAAATTTGTTCAATAAAAATAAGTGCAGACCAGATTCTACTGCGCATGCGCTAAACCCCCGGATATATGACGCATTGATGACGCGTGACCCAGCCTCCCTTATATAGGCCTTGACGGCTACAGCTAGCCTAGCCTAGCTTAGCCTAGCTTAACCCCTGCAGTGCCGGCTAACGTTAGCTCGCAGGAAGCTAACAGCAGCAGCAGCTTGATTAACCGCGGCTGTTCCGGAGCGCCCTGCCAGGCAGCGTTCCGTTAGATTAACCGTTAGTCGGTAGAGAGAAGAAGCGGCTCCTACCCTCCGCCGGGCCTGAAGGGAAACAAGCGAAATCCTCCGTCTGCATCGCGACGGCCATTGTTGATACTCAGAGAGAGCGGCGTCCTACTGCGCATGCGCAGCAGACTGCTGATGTGAAGGTCGAGAACGAGCCGGTTCAAAGAGCCGGCTCTTTTAAGATAACGGTACATGTCTACAAGGGCGTTTTTTATCGCGAGGGGACGCGACGCTTCCCAGCATTGGACGCTTGGTGGGCTGTCACTAGACTAGGAGTGTGTTCCAATCCACGTATTTCTGTACTTACACTTACTATTTTGAGTGCATAAGTGCGTTCTGGGAAGTACGGCAAAATGTAGTGCACTCAAAGTACCCGGATGTTGTACTCAAAACGGTCTAATAGTTGAGTGTGGAACGCTGGACACTTTTCACAGTCAACTGTCGCCATCTTGGCTACGTAGCGGAAGGGGCGGGAGCACGACCACTATTCAAACATACGTAGATAACAGAATAAAACAATACAATACGTAAACATACCGGTGCATTTTCAGCCAACAGGAGGACACATCGTAGGCGACGACTTTGGAAACGTAATTTCCACTCTGCTTTAATTTTTTTCTTCAACAAAGCAGGCAGATATTTTTGCGGGTAGTGGACAGGTAAAACCTGAAGGAGGCAGCAGTGCAACACAAAGGATGCCAGCTGCTGTAAAACCCAGAAGAAGAAGAAGATATTTTGGCGGGTAGCGAGCCGCGGCCAAATGTTGCGATCGTCATTTCCAGTCAGTGCGCTGCAGAGTATTCGATTTGAGACGACCCTACCCCACTGAAATACACACACTACTCAAGTAAGTACAGCGTGCACACAGTACACTACACTGAAGTGTACTTCAGGAAGTACGTGGATTGGAACACACTCAAAGGGTGTCCCCACCTGATTGGACGAACGCTTTCCCGTAGTTGGCTGCTGCTCCCAGCTTTCAAACCGGAAACAGTATGGAGGCTCGTTTGGAAACTTTCTTCTCTTATATCATGAAAATAGTTCACCGAAATGTGATTCTGAGAACATTTGAGGCGAGAAATAATCCATGCAGTTGATGAATCTGTCTTTATTTTTGGATCGACAACATTTATTCTAAAAGATTCTCGTGAGTTCCGAGAGGCGGCGAGTCACGTCGGACACCCGTGATTTGTATAAAGTAGACTAGCCCTCAGCGCGCTGACGGTCTACAGGTACAGAGCAGGAGGGAGAGGAGGAGAGAAAAAGAGAGAGGAGTGCGGTGCACGAATAGCAGAAAAGATGAGTGACAGTCGGAAACGTAGCAGCATGTAAAATTATGGTATTCTGGAAATTATAAGGTTTAGTATAATTATATTGAATAACTTAAGTGATATATGTGCACACATACTAATCATAGGTCAAAACCGCAAAAGCTAAATTTGGCTGAATTATAAAAAGCAGAAGTGGTAAAATGAAGAACCGTTTGTGAGCCGAAAGAGCCGGCTCTTCTTGGTGAGCTGAGCCAAATGATCTGGATCACCAAAAAGAGCCGGAATTCCCATCACTACAGCAGAAGACAAAGAGGTTAAACACATAAAGAGCTCTCACTCTGCATGGA
Organism: Sebastes umbrosus; assembly: GCF_015220745.1. NCBI lineage: Eukaryota > Metazoa > Chordata > Actinopteri > Perciformes > Sebastidae > Sebastes > Sebastes umbrosus. Next base: position 1,121,251 of record NC_051285.1, on the reverse strand, counting down.
AATTCATGTCCCAAACACAAATCAGCACTATGTTTTTAAGCATTATAGACGATCTTCGAACAAGTCTGTAAGCTGATTTGTTGTTCATTGTGTTACAGTTCTTTATCTCTCACCAGCAGACTGAGGAACAGTTTCTTCCCCCAGGCCATAAGACTTTTAAATAGATAATTCATACGATACCTTCTCACACAAAAAGTACCTCAATCATATATCGTATACTGTATAAATTCTTAACGTATATGTTCTTAATATGCCTTGTACAAAGTATTTCTTATATATGTACATTCATACTTCCTGATATGTATATGTTCTTAATATGCCTTGTACAAAGTATTTCTTTTTATAATTGTTATATAACTTATTATTTTAAATGGAGCTTCCTAGGAAAAAGCATTTCACAACGATTGTACTTGTATAATCGGCGTGACAATATAGGCAAGGCAAGGCAGGGCAGCTTTATTTGTAGAGCACATTCCAGCAACAGGGCAATTCAAAGTGCTTTACATAAACATTCAAGAGCATTGCGACAAAGTCCAAAAGAACATTAAGACATAATTAAAACAGTTCTAAAAACATTAAAACATTAAAGATTAGAAAATAAAAACAAGCTCAAAATAAAAGCTAGGATAGAAGCTAAAATAGACAATAGACAATAAACATCTTGAATCTTGAATCACTACACAACACAATTTGGCCAAAATGAAAAGTACGTCTGCATTTTGTGTACTTTTAGTCGTACTCGTTGCCCAAGTTACCATGCATACATTTTTGCGGTGAAAGAAGTACTCGGCTCTTTTACTGAAGTAATATCTATCTGAGAATAAAGTCATAATATTATAAAGTAGTAATTTTGCGTGTTATTTTCTTTTTTCTCTCTTAAAGTAATGACTTTATTCTCGTAATATTACAATTTGTTTCTCGTAAAGTTATGACTTTATTCTTTTAATATTACGAATGTTTTTCTCGTAAAGTTATGACTTTATTCTCGTAATTTTATGACTTTATTGTCGTAATATTAAGACTTTTTTCTCGTAAAGTTATGACTTTATTCTCGTAATATTACAATTTCTTTCTCGTAATATTATGACTTTATTCTGTAAATCTCAGATGTTTTTTCCCTCAATGTGGCCCTAATACTCCGTAGTACATTGTCTCTCTGGCCCTCACTGCATTAGACTTATATACTATATACTTAGACTATAAACTGTGTTTCCTTCATCACAATGATCACATGTTTTGCGGCTCCACACAGATTTCTTTTTTTTTGTTTTGCCTAAAATGGCTCTTTTGATAGTAAAGGTTGCTGACCCCTGGTCTAAATGGTACATCCCATATTAGAAATCACTGAGAATTGATCACACACAGACGTTGTGATTGGTTTTTATTCAGCTTGTTTTGATGAAGTTCAGGCAGGTTAATAATCACAGGAAACACTAATAAAAGACAAACTACAGCAGCAGCAGCAGCGTCCTGCTCACAGTCAGCTGACAGAAAGCGTCTCAACACAGAATTAAATCAGTGTGTGAAATACCACTATGACCTCTCAAAATGAACATAATTGTTCTCTATTTTTCTATATTGTAACAATGCACCGGCTGTAATTCTGCAAACTACACAGTTAAATACAGATAAAATAATAAATTCTGCTCCTCCTCTCCATATCTGATAAGCATCTCATTTATGTCCTTATTCAACAGAAATACAGTGTAAACTGTGAACGGTTAAATCCTGCTGATTTTAATATTTAAATAGTTATTGAAGTTGTTTGTAATAGTACACTGGTTTTTGGAGAGGTGTGAGGTGAATATAATTTATTGAAAACGTGGGAGCACTTCTGCATTTTTATTTATTGATCTATTTATTTTTTAACATTTATTTGGTTATTTTTTTTTGCTGTCCTGCTCAGCAGCAGCTGGTACAGTTTCAAGGTACTTTTACTTTACTTGAGTATTTCCATTTTATGTTACTTTTAGGAATGCACCGATGGCACTTTTTTTTTAGACCGAGTACAAGTACTTACATTTTGGTACTCGCCGATGCCGAGTACCGATACGAGTACTTCTCTGAGCCAAAAGACCCTCGTTAACAGCCAGCTGGAGGGTGTGAGCGACACACGGCAGGCTGGGGTGTCCCGCATACGAGGCGGTGCGCCGCCACCAGGGCACGGCCCCAGGGCGCGGCTCGGCCCACGTAAAAGGCGTCAGGGGTCTGCGGCGATGTCGGTAACCCACCCGGCCCGTCTTGAAACACGGACCAAGGAGTCTAACGCACGCGCGAGTCAGAGGGTGCAAGAAAAACCCCGTGGTGAAATGAAAGTGAGGGCCGGTGCGCCGGCTGAGGTGGGATCCCGGCCCCGCCGGGTCGGGCCCGTCTCGCCCGCACCGTCAGAGAGGTGGCGCGTGAGCGCGTGCGATAGGACCCGAAAGATGGTGATGAGAGGTTAACGTCACGCTGCCGTAAAGTGGTATCGGTGCCGTTGTATCGGAGCCGTTTTGCGAATACGAGTACATGAGCACAGTATCGGACCCGATACCCGATACTGGTATCGGTATCGGTGCATCCCTAAAAATTACGAAGAAAAACAATATTCGACTAAAATTAAAATATATTAACTTATTTTTTATGCGCCGAAAAATGTACTTCCACCATTTCTGACGTCAACAACTATCGGTATCGGGTATCGGGTACCGGTGCATCCCTAGTTACTTTATACCATCACTACATTGTGGAAGCCAATATTGTACTTTTTACTCCACTACATTTATCTTTGATAACTTTAGTTACTTTACAGATTATTAAAACAAAATCTAAATCAAGTAATAAATGATAATATATTATTATAAAGTCATTAAAAGGAGCTCCACTTTTACCAGCTGCTACATTACAGTGAACACATGAATGCATCAATATAATAATATAACACATATTATTCTACATAATGAGTACTTTTACTTTTTGTACTTTAAGTATATTTTTTAATGCTAATACCTTTGTTCTTTGATTTAAGGACTTTTAACAGTTTTTTTTAAATTGTGGTATTACTACTTTCAAGAGATCTGAGTACTTCTTCCACCACTGTGAGTCTTATGTTAACGGGTCGGTTTGGGTTTAACGTGCAGGACAGAAGAAGCAACATGTCGTCCCGTCTTAATTATATGTTTCCGCTGCGTATAGAGCGGCAGAGAGGAGGGAAATGTAGTTAACGTGTAGCTGATGGAGGTAACTCTACCCTGATTGTGATGCAGTATTTCACACACTGAATAAACCAGCACACGCTCAGCCAAACAAATGCAGGTGTGTGTTTGATTTATTTTTATTTAATTGAACGTAAAGCTTTCTGTGCATTCAGCTCGGCCCCTCTAGTCCAGAGTGTAGATGTTCTCCTGGACCGGTCTTCTCATCCGGATCTCATAGATGATGTGAGGAGGTTCATCAGAGGAGAAACTGGAGGAGAAAATTAAAGTTAAACAGCCTCTCAGACACAAACAGGCGTTTCTGTTAATGGTGTGTTCGCACCAAGAGCAAAGCAAATGTTTGGCGCCGTCAACATTTATTCATTTGTCACGTAACTTCCGGAGTTATTTTAACCCAAACTGCGATCTTTTCCTAAAGCTAACTAAGTAGTTTTTGTCACGTAACTTCCGTAATTAAGTTACGACACTTTAGGTGATATTTTAACCCAAAACGCAATCTTCTGTTAAAGCTAGCAAAGCAGTTTAGTAGGCTTATCCTAACCAAGTCGATCTTTTCCTAAACCTAACTAGGTAATTTTCTTCTGAAAAGACTGTAGCGTAAATTGACACGTGCGCCCCGTATTGCTGGACATTTGTAGGAAAACGCACGAAAAATCCGTTGTTGAAAGTCCTGCTGAGCGTCACAAAAAAAGGGAAATTTGTGTCTATGTACACGAATCAAATAGATTAAATTTTGTGATTTCTGTCCAGCTCTCAAAGCTGTCCATCTCCTCTCCGTTAGTCTCACGGCTCTTTGCCGCGATGCTCCTAAACTATCCCACAATGCATCATTCGTCATCGGCTCGCCAAAATCCAAGATGATAAACAGCCGATGTTGAACTCACCAGCCGGTCTTTAAGGCTCTTCTGTATATTCCACCTGGAGAAGGAAATAAGATTTGAAACGTATTAAATGTGCAGACTCGCTGCGTTCAGGGTTAAAGCCTTTAATCATATTTAGTTTGAAGCAGGGCACAACAGATATTCTGGTTTATATTGTATAGATATTGTGGTATAGAGACGCTGTTTGAAGAAGAGAAAACGTACGTTTGAAGGCCAGAAAGAGAAAAACTGCCGCCAAGATCAACAACACACTGAGGGAGAGAGAGAGGACGGGAACGTTGATCTGAAGGGACAGAGACGGTAGAGAGTCCTCCACCAGACATGAGAGAGAGAGAGAGGTTTCAATTTAAATATTATAATGTTCTTAATATTAACTCTATATGTGATACCATTTATGACCAGGATCCAATATGACAACAGAAAAAAAATAAAGCTATCAGGAGAGCAGGACGGCGTCAAATGTACCGTTGTAATGTCAGCTACAGGTTGTGCTTTTCTCTTTGTTTTTAGCTTATATATTTGTTTACATTTTGTCAAATTAGCACCATGAAAAGTATGCCATATTATCTATCAGCAGCTCCTGTTTGCAGAGTACCCATTTATGTACAGACAACTATCACTGGAGTACTTTGATACTGAAGAAAACTTAAAAGCATGAAGATTCTCAGTGAAGTTCTGCACCGTCTGTTTTCTATGATTTCTAAGTGGATTACAAGTACGTACCAACGAGGGCTGTCACGATACTCGGGGCCGATTCCATATGTATTGGGATTTTTAAGTATTGCAATTCAATATTACAATTTATTGCAATTTATTGTTAACTTCTTTAACACTAGACCATGGGAAAAAGATGAATCATATACTTCTAGGGACTTTTACTTTGAAAAATCTCTAGCTCTCCCGTCAGCTCCGTTCTCTTTATCCATCCATGGTCAGCTCCATCGGGGCCGTTTCAATGCAGAGAACACAAATGTCAGTATCTGGGTGCTCTACAGTCGTAGCGTCGGCCCATTTGACCACGGAGACGAGAGCGACGGCCGGCTCTACCGCCACGTTACCTATACGATAACGTTTCCTGACTTTTTTTCGGACATATTTCAGACATTTTCAGACTTTTATTCAGACTTTTATTCAGACATATATCGGCCTTTTTTCTGACATATTTCAGACTTTTTTTTCAACATATTTTTGCCTTTTTCGGACATACTTTGGCCTTTTTTGGGACATTTTTTGGGCCATATTTTGGACATACTTTGGCATTTTTCAGCCTTTATTTATTTTTTAAATTTTCGGACATATTTCGGCTTTTTTTCTGACTTTGTTTTCTGACTTTGTTTTCTGACTTTGTTCTGACTTATTTTCGGACATATTTTGGCCTTTTGTTTGAACATATTTCAGCCTTTTTTGGGCCATATTTCGGACATAATTTGGCATTTTTTCGACATATTTCAGCCTTTTTAAAAACATTTTCAGACATATTTCGGCTTTTTTCAACCTTATTTTCTGACATATTTTGGCCTTTTTTAGAAGTTAGCATGCAGCTTTAGCCGTGATGTCTAGCTCTGCTTTTCCTGTCAATGTGTGAAACCCAAAGTGTTTCCATCCTTTACTGGACGTGTAGTGTTTACCACGCTGGATGATAACATGGGAGGGTGCAGGTCCACACAGTAAACGGTAGAGTTTCTGCACAGTAAAACTGCTAAATGCACAGAGCGTGGAGGGGATGGGGTTAAGAAGAGCTGCTGAATCCTCCTGGCAGGTAAATCCAGCATGATTCTGGGTGGTGGTTACTCACTGTGACGGTGTCGTAGCGCAGCAGGGTGGAGTTCCGCCTCAGAAGGTCCAGCTGAGACGACAGCAGGGATTTCCAGTTTACTATTGACACAAACACTTTGAATTATTGAGTAAATAAACTCATGATTTGTGTGATCGCAGCTTTTTCTTGACGCTGAGTCTCAACGAATCTGCAAATGATCTGAAGAGCTGAGCAGTCAACGTTTAATAGTAATTAACACATCGTCAGTGAGCTCATAACCAGTTCATAACCAGCTTCATGATACCAGTTTATTATCCAGGATCACCAACGTTGGGCTCAGTGAAGCCAGGTAACCCAGACTGAGTTGAAGTGGTTTGTTGTTCGGGTCTCTGGGACCAGCAGGTAGATCTCACCTGTGGTGGCCGACGGCTCCGTGACTTGACTGGTCGTTTCTGTCGTGGTTGTCGTTGGAGGAGGAGAACTGGTGACGGGAGCTGAGAGGGAAAAGAACAGATTAAACTACAGATTAACTCTGGTTTAATCAGATTTACAAAGGTTACGGTCGTGGTTGCGTCTGAAAAGCTAACATGCTATTCAGCACACTAAAACAGTATGTGAGATATTTTAGTATGTGAGAAACCTTAGTATGAAACCAATAGTACACGAGTTGCATACTATTTCCGGTGAAATATTTCAGTTGGACACAAACGCAGCATAAATATCCCACAATGCAATGAGGTAGTGACGACAAAGTTTATAACAGACGTTGACGGACAGCTCTGTAACATCAATAACGCTTCAGTTTAATATAAGATTTCACTTTGCTGTGTGTAATATATATTTAAATTAAATGTATGTGAGTAGAGTAACTGTTTCCATTCTATTTTACTTTATAGGCTACTTATATACATCTCAGAGGTACTTTTTACTGCACTACGTTTATCTGACAGCTTTAGTTACTCTACAGATTATTATAGAGATGTGCTGATCCGACTTTTTCAGTCTCTATAGTGATAACTGGGCTTTGGGTATCGGCCGATACCGAGTACCGATCCGATCCCAGTGTTTAATTAATAAGCTGTATACCTCACTGTGTGGAAGTGACTGGGATCATTCTGTTATGTGTAAAGAATCTATGGTATATCTGTCATAGGTTGGGCTCACCTTTGACCACTCTCAGGTTCATGATCACCTTCTTGTCGTTAAAGATCCCGTCGATGTCCACCCTGCAGCAGTACGGCCCGCTGTCCGTCCGCCTCACGTTCAGGATGTCCAGGTCCATCTGTCCGTCCAGGACGTCCCCCGTCAGCCGGTACCGATCCGTCAGCTGCAACACCAGAGGTCAGGGTTAGATCATCCAAACTGTCTCTACTCTGAGGTGTGAACATTAATCGGACCAGAACTAAAAGACTTCTTCGGTCCGGACCAAAGCTAGGTCTAGTAAACGTGAATCTTTGAATCATTTGGTTCTGCTGACCTTGGAGATGACTCCGTGCTCGTCCGTCTGAACCAGGATGTTGTTGCACCAGAAGGTTCCGCAGCCGCGGCCCCAGCAGACCCGACTCAGACCGAAACGCTTCACCGAGTACTGACAGGACAGAGAGGCCACGCCCCCCTCCGCCACTTTAAAACAGGAAACGGACGAAAACGGTCCACCTGCAGCACAGACGCAGAGAGGATGGATTCACTACATATTTACATACAAGCAGTAAATATACACTATATATTCATATACAAGCGGTAAATATACACTATATATTTATATACAAGCAGTAAATATACACTATATATTCATATACAAGCAGTAAATATACACTATATATTCATATACAAGCAGTAAATATACACTATATATTTACATACAAGCAGTAAATATACACTATATATTTACATACAAGCAGTAAATATACACTATATATTTATATACAAGCAGTAAATATACACTATATATTTACATACAAGCAGTAAATATACACTATATATTTATATACAAGCAGTAAATATACACTATATATTTACATACAAGCGGTAAATATACACTATATATTTATATACAAGCAGTAAATATACACTATATATTTACATACAAGCGGTAAATATACACTATATATTTATATACAAGCAGTAAATATACACTATATATTTATATACAAGCAGTAAATATACACTATATATTTACATACAAGCAGTAAATATACACTATATATTTATATACAAGCAGTAAATATACACTATATATTTACATACAAGCAGTAAATATACACTATATATTTACATACAAGCGGTAAATATACACTATATATTTACATACAAGCAGTAAATATACACTATATATTCATATACAAGCGGTAAATATACACTATATATTTATATACAAGCAGTAAATATACACTATATATTTACATACAAGCAGTAAATATACACTATATATTTACATACAAGCAGTAAATATACACTATATATTTATATACAAGCAGTAAATATACACTATATATTTACATACAAGCAGTAAATATACACTATATATTTATATACAAGCAGTAAATATACACTATATATTTACATACAAGCGGTAAATATACACTATATATTTATATACAAGCAGTAAATATACACTATATATTTACATACAAGCGGTAAATATACACTATATATTTATATACAAGCAGTAAATATACACTATATATTTATATACAAGCAGTAAATATACACTATATATTTACATACAAGCAGTAAATATACACTATATATTTACATACAAGCGGTAAATATACACTATATATTTACATACAAGCAGTAAATATACACTATATATTCATATACAAGCGGTAAATATACACTATATATTTATATACAAGCAGTAAATATACACTATATATTTACATACAAGCAGTAAATATACACTATATATTTACATACAAGCAGTAAATATACACTATATATTTACATACAAGCAGTAAATATACACTATATATTTATATACAAGCAGTAAATATACACTATATATTTACATACAAGCAGTAAATATACACTATATATTTATATACAAGCAGTAAATATACACTATATATTTACATACAAGCGGTAAATATACACTATATATTTATATACAAGCAGTAAATATACACTATATATTTACATACAAGCAGTAAATATACACTATATATTTATATACAAGCAGTAAATATACACTATATATTTACATACAAGCAGTAAATATACACTATATATTTACATACAAGCGGTAAATATACACTATATATTTACATACAAGCAGTAAATATACACTATATATTTACATACAAGCGGTAAATATACACTATATATTTATATACAAGCAGTAAATATACACTATATATTTACATACAAGCAGTAAATATACACTATATATTTATATACAAGCAGTAAATATACACTATATATTCATATACAAGCAGTAAATATACACTATATATTTATATACAAGCAGTAAATATACACTATATATTTATATACAAGCAGTAAATATACACTATATATTCATATACAAGCAGTAAATATACACTATATATTTATATACAAGCAGTAAATATACACTATATATTTATATACAAGCAGTAAATATACACTATATATTCATATACAAGCAGTAAATATACACTATATATTTATATACAAGCAGTAAATATACACTATATATTTATATACAAGCAGTAAATATACACTATATATTCATATACAAGCAGTAAATATACACTATATATTTACATACAAGCAGTAAATATACACTATATATTCATATACAAGCAGTAAATATACACTATATATTTATATACAAGCGGTAAATATATATATTTATATAAGAAGTAAATATATATTCACTATATATTTATATATAAGCAGTAAAAAAATTAAAATATAAATATATTCACTATATATTTATATATGCGGTAAATATATATATATATATATACAGGACTGTCTCAGAGAATTAGAATATTGTGATAAAGTTCTTTATTTTCTGTAATGCAATTAAAAAAACAAAAATGTCATGCATTCTGGATTCATTACAAATCAACTGAAATATTGCAAGCCTTTTATTCTTTTAATATTGCTGATTATGGCTTACAGCTTAAGAAAACACAAATATCCTATCCCTAAATATTAGAATATCATGAAAAAGTATACTAGTAGGGTATTCAACTAATCACTTGAATCGTCTAATTAACTCGAAACACCTGCAAGGGTTTCCTGAGCCTTGAAAAAACACTCAGCTTGGTTCAGTAAACTAAATCACAAGTATGGGGAAGACTGCTGATCTGACTGCTGTCCAGAGGACCATCATTGACACCCTCCATCAGGAGGGTAAGACACAAAAAGAAATTTCTCAAAGAGCAAGCTGTTCACAGAGTGCAGTGTCAAAGCACATCCACAAAAAGTCTGTTGGAAGGGGGAAATGTGGCAGGAAACGCTGCACAACCAAGAGAGATGACCGCAGCCTTAACAGCATTGTGAAGAAGAGTCGCTTCCAGAATTTGGGGGAGCTTCAAAGACAGTGGACTGAAGCTGGAGTCCAGGTATCAAAAGCCACTGTTCACAGACGTGTCCGGGAAATGGGCTACAATAGCCGTATTCCCATGGTCAAGCCACTTCTGAACTCAAGACAACGGAAGAAGCGTCTGACTTGGGCTATGGAAAAGAAGCACCGGACAGTTGCAGAGTGGTCCAAAGTCCTCTTTTCAGACGAAAGCAAGTGTTGTATTTCATTTGGAAGTCAAGGCGCCAGAGTCTGGAGAAAGGCTGGAGAGGAGCAAAATCCAAGTTGCTTGAAATCCAGTGTGAAGTTCCCACAGTCAGTGATGGTTTGGGGAGCCATGTCAGCTGCTGGTGTTGGTCCACTGTGTTTCATCAAGTCCAGAGTAAATGCAGCTGTGTACCAAGAGATTTTAGAGCACTACATGCTTCCGTCTGCTGAAAAGCTCTATGGAGATGAGGATTTCATTTTCCAGCATGATCTGGCACCTGCCCACAGTGCCAGAACCACCAGTAACTGGTGTACTGCCCATGGCATTACTGTCCTCGATTGGCCTGCCAATTCCCCTGACCTGAACCCCATAGAGAATTTGTGGGGTATTGTGAAGAGGAAGCTGAAAGACACCAGACCCAACAATGCAAATGAGCTAAAGGCCGCTATTGAAGCATCATGGGCATCCATAACACCTCAGCAATGCCACAGGCTGATTGCCTCCATGCCACGCCGCATTGATGCTGTAATCCGTGCAAAAGGATTCCCAACCAAGTACTGAGTGCATTAATGGACATTTTCAAATGTTTGATTTTGTTTTACTGTTATCAATCTTTTTTTTTACTTGGTCTGAGGAAATATTCTAATATTTAGAGATAGGATATTTGTGTTTTCTTAAGCTGTAAGCCATAATCAGCAATATTAAAAGAATAAAAGGCTTGCAATATTTCAGTTGATTTGTAATGAATCCAGAATGCATGACATTTTTGTTTTTTTAATTGCATTACAGAAAATAAAGAACTTTATCACAATATTCTAATTCTCTGAGACAGTCCTGTATATACACAAAAGTACTAGCAGTATTAGCATCAATTAGCATCAAAACAGACTTAAAGTACCAAAAGTAAAAGTACTCATTATGCAGAGTAATCTCTATTATATTATTGTATTGTAATTATTGATGCCTTAATGTGTTCATCTCTTTAATGTGTCAGCTGGTAAAGGTGGAACTCATTCTAATCACTTTATATACTGTATTAATCTATAATAATACATCAGCATTCATTAGTTGATTATATTCTTTTGTATTAATATTCTGAATGTGCAAAGTAACTAAAGCTATTAAATAAATGTAGCGGGAGTAAAAAGTATAATATTTGTGAAGTATTCAGATCCTTTACTTCAATAAAAGTACTTATACCACATTGTAAAAAATACAAGTTAATGTCCTGCATTGAAAATGATCCTTCAGTAAAAGTATACAAGTACAGTCAGTAGATGTAGATGGCATGTAGAAAGTAGCATGAAAAGTACCTCAAATTTGTACTTGAGTACATGTACTTAGTTACATTCCACCACTGTTGTGTTGTGATGTCAGCAGGTTGTGTCTCACCTGACAGGACGAAGAGGAAGATGATGAAGGTCTGAGGCGTTCGGCAGCGGCGAGGCGAGACGGCGGCCATCCTGTGAGTGTGTGTGTGTGTGTGTGTGTGTGTGTGTGTGTGTGTGTGTTCATTGTCCAGTTAGACGACAACACAGTGTGTCTCTGTGACGGCGCTGAGGGACGGGCCAGAGACACACTGTGTGTGTTTGTGTGACGTCTGGATGATGAAGTCTTCATTGATTCATTGATAACTGACTCTGAAATGTTTAGTTTGAATGAGTCTGGAGAAGATTAGATTTCTACGACTGTTTACTTTAATAGTAAATATTGTATACAGAGGTGTATGCAGCACTCTGGTTGGCTGGTATGAATCATAGTTACTGTATATTCATAGACACAATGATACAAATTAAACTCATTTATTCATATTATGTATTAGAAAGTCGGGTTCTGGTGTTGAATCTTGAAGAGGCTGGTTGGAGATGAGTCGGGCCTGAATCCATCGACTCGCTCTGACAAAAGACTTTATATCAGAAGTGGACGAAGTCACCGTGATGTCACCCATTCTGAAGCCTCGAGTTCCGCATTTTGACCCTCGCCATCTTGGTTTTTGGCCGTCGCCATTTTGGTTATTTGCAACCAGAAGTGACTCGAGAGGATGGAGCTAAGTACAAAAAACAAACGAGATGGCGATGGCCAAAAAAAACAAGATGGTGGCAGCCAAAAAAACAAGATGACAACGGCCAAAAAACAAGATGGTGACGGCCCAAAAAAAAGAGATAGCGACGGCCAAAAACAAAAACAAGATTGCAACGACCTAAAAAACCAAGAACGGTGACAGACAAAAACAAAGATGGTGAAGGCCAAAAAAACAAGATTGCGACGGCTAAAAGAACTAAATGGCGGCGGCCAAGGAAATCAAGATGGTTCCGTCCTCCATACATCCCACCTTAATCTGAATATGAGTAAAGTTTTAGGAGGACTTTTACGGTTTTAAATTAAGTGTTTCTGTTTCCTGATGAATGACAAGAAAAACATAAATAAAACCATTTTAAGAGCATGAACGGACGATCGGTTTCCACTGATGGAAGGAAATACTGGAATACAAAAGGACTTTGTCTCAGTAACACACACTGACGCTGGCTGTGTGGAGACGTCGCAGAAACACAGAGGACTCATTATTCACATAAATATTTCTGTTTTTACTCCCCTACGTCTCCGTTTCTCCCAAACTGACAATCTGAGAGGCTTTTAATTTGAATAACAAGCAAAACAATTTAACCAAAACATGTTTAACTCTGAGGAAGAAGACTTTCCCACATCGGAGGAAGAACGAAGGAGAAAAAATATCAAGAAAAATGCTAAAAATGGTTGAGTTTGGATTTGACATTGAAGTTTGTGAAGTGTGCGGTATTTGTGTATTTGTGTTTATAGTTTTGGAAAATTGAGTATAATATCAAGAAATGTGTCTTGGCAATCAAAAGAAACTGTAATGTGGATTCCCGGAAAGCAAAGGAAACGAAAGGACTTTATAACTGAAAACCTTTGGCCTGTTTCTCCTCTTTGCTTTACTCTCATGATGACTCAGAGTTGTTTATTGGCAGAGAGACATCATGCCTCTACAAAAAAGGAAATGGGTGTTGTTTATCTTTCATCCCCCAGCTGTACAAGCTGCTCAACGGGCGCTCCCATACAGAGCATCTGCGTCCATACCTTGATCATGTGTCACATATTCTGATGCACACCCACAGGTTTTATTTCCACATATACTAGTGCTCTGTACAGCTGTTAGATATCACTTGTCTAAAAGTCAGAGGAGAGTGAGCAGTGAAAGTAAAGACTTTGTCTCCCAACCATGTGGTCCAGATACAACGTGAGAGGACATGAGGAGAATATATTTGATAATCAGCACATGAAGCTGAATGATTTGAAAGAGGAAGCTCTAAACCATAAGCTGGGAAACCAATACCTCGGCAAAATCATCCCATCATACCCTCACCCGGAGTTTCATGTGAGTCATCTGAAACACGACACAAACGAAGATGGATTGCGGGGCATCAAGAGGGATGGCGGCTTCAAGAAGCCGGGCGCAGGCTCTCTGCTGTGGTGGAGTCTGGTTGTGGGACCTGATGAGATTAGGTCAGCTGAGAGGAGGCTCCTGGAGACCACCTACCCAGACCGGACGGAGGAGCAGGCCGAGGCACAGCAGAGCTTCTTGAAGGAGTTTGCCACGTCTCCGGCCCTCAACAAGACCTCCAGGCTGGGCTCGTACCGCTTCACATTCCCCCTGAAGGAGCTGCTGACGGCCTACAGCAAGCAGGTACTGTACTGTCCTGAGGGTTGTACATGTAAACACAATTTTATTGCCACACATTGTACACATCACAGAACAGCATACTGCATTTAACCCGTCCTAGTATATTAGGAGCAGTGGGCATAGGACCGGTTCAGTGGAGATCTGGGGCTCAGCCCTGAAATCTAATAAATCTTATAAATATATTCTATCCACCTTATTCCTAGCCCCCATGATGCCTTGTGTGAATTATGAATTACTGAACCTGAACCGGCGTTTTCCATGTTAACTGTATGCTAATCGTCTCTCCTAGAGCGATTGTATTAATAAATCTAGTAAAACATGTGAACACCATCAATTACAGCTCAAACAGCATAATGTGATCATAGCTCTGCCTTCTGCGATGGAGGGATGGAGGACGACCTGAAGAAGTGGCCTCAGATAACCTACACTAGCATATTTAGCTGCTTTGTATACTCCGTTGCTACGGACGCTCTGAGGCGGATCAGTACTTCCACAGTAACGAGGTCTTTGAGGAGTTCATTTTCAATGTACCTCCATTAAAACCTCTTTTATTGTCTCCAGTTTTGTCAAGGCGCTCCGCCCGTCATGCGGGTGTTAAGGACTGTCCTGTACAAACAGGAAGTGATGTACGTTGTGGTGGTCCACAGTCCGGCCAATCAGAAGAAGTTGTCAGACTGTCCTTTGCTGACTGACGACGACCCAAACGCTGTCTGCACTTACAAGGATGGCCGCTTCATCTGGAGGCCTGAGGCCATGTGTGAGACACACAAGTAAGAACTAACCACAGACACTCAACTGTCCCACTGTTATTACAGACACATGAACTAACCACAGATACTCAACTGTCCTACTGTTATTACAGACACTTGAACTAACCACAGACACTCAACTGTCCTACTGTTATTACAGACACTTGAACTAACCACTTTGTCTCTAGTTTTTGTCAGATATGAGTTGGTCCAGATACCTGAAGAAAAGAGGATGGGAGCACATCCTGTAGAGTCTTACCATCAGTTTTATGTGTGGGATAATGTCGCTGTCGCCCTGCATGTGAAGAATAAGGTACCTTCACTGCTCGTTGTTCTCACTCTTTACAGACAGCCCCATCCTCTTTTTAGTCTTCGTTATCGTTAACAAATTTGCGTTATTATGGCGTTAACTTTGACAGCCCTAGTTATGTCTGATTCTGACATCTGTGACATGACATGAAGATGTTATCAGAGCCAGTGATGGAGTACACACTGCAGTCACTGCAGCACAGAAGTAGAGATTCATTCATTTCAGACTGAATTCTACTGTCAGGACATTCAGTATTTTATATCAATAATAGTAATCTGAGTAAGTAAACCTGCAGTCGTTCTGCTCCTCATCTTCTTCTGTTCTTTTCTCTGTTTTAGGTGCTGAACTTTGATCCCATCCGACTGAGAGAGAACCTCAAGTTCTGCAGTGCAGAAAACCCTGGAATGATGCGTGGTGTCAGATTTGAAGACTTCCCACAAGCTGAAGAAAATGTTAAAGAATTGTGGCCTGGCATCCTGGAGAAGGATGAATAGATAAATGAATTAGCTGTGACGTAAAACAGAAAAATCTGAGTTTGGGAAGGGATGATTCATACAGAAGTATTTTCCATTTTGAACACTGTTTTACCACTAGACCCATTGTTTTAGATTATAGGAGCAATCCCTGATGGCGCCATGGAAAAGAGAAAGGCCGACTTGCAACATCCTTTTAATGTTGACAAAAGAAAATGATCACTTTATCTTTGATCAAACGAAAGACGGGTAAATGAAAGTGTACACACAGTGGAAATGTATTTAATTATAAATAAATTATAATTTAAATTATAATTATAAATTATTTTTAATTGATTTATTTTCCTTCTCTGTGTGGATGCACATGATGCCAGGATTTAAAATGTTAATTATAATATTTGTTTGCCAAACTGCAGAGGTGTGGACTCAAGTCCACATTATTTAAAATGATTAAACTATAATACAGGACGGTGTGAATTTTGTAATCAAGAAGAAACATTAGAACACATTATGCTTTACTGTCTATTGAATCTGGATGAAATAAAGTTGGCATATGATCTACGTGATCTCTTACAAAGAAGTTCTGGTTATTTTTTTGTTCCAATATCTCAGGAGGACAAATTTGATGGAGAATATGACTGTGTGTGTGTGTGCGCGTGTGTGTGTGTGTATAGATATTTTTATATATATATATATATATATATATATTTTATTATTATTATTTTTTTTAATTATTATTATTTTAATTTTCTTTAAGAGTAAAACTAGTGAGTAATCAGAATCCTGATCCACACTCCAGACCACTTGGTGGCGGTAACGCACCATAAAGTCCAATACATAAACATGTTTTTCATTACAAAAAAATCAGCAAACATAGTATAGTATACAGTATAAAAATAATTTTAAAAAAAATAAAATGAATAAATTATACAACAAATAAAATGTAAGGAAAAGAGAGGTCGAATAAAAAAAAACAATCGAAGTTTGTTAAACAATTTGAATAAATTTGATTTTATATTATAGTTTTTGCCAATTTAGAATTTTTGAATTTTAAGTTTTCAATCAAAGTCAAATATATTTTAATATCCATATCTTTAAAAGTATAAAAGGAGGGTAGCCTGTTAAGCTATTTTATGTAAGTAATATTTTGCTAAGATATTAATCAAATTAATTGTGTAAATTTCATCTGCCCGAAAAACTGGGATTGTTAAAAGTGAGTAATATCTCAAAAATACAGAATAAATAATAAAGAAAAGAAAGAAGAGGCGTATTCATAAGGAGAGACTCTGGATATGTCAGTGCATGTCACAGCCTAAGAGACAACCACAACAACACATAATAGATGTAACTCACACTCTGCCTTTTATTTACTCCTCTACTTCATAGGTTTTTTGTTGCTTTTTTACATTTATCCTTTGATATCGCGATGTATTGTTATTAATTTTTTTTATTTGTTTGTTTTATTTACACAACAAACATTAATTACTTCTTTATTGCTTTATTCCATTTAAATGCATGTTCTTTTTAAATATATATATATTGTTATTTGCTTAATGAATTGTATATATGTATTGTCAAGTTATTGTTTAAATGTGTGCAGTATCCCAAATAGAGAGATTGAAACATCCACTCGAAGATTTTTAACTGGAATCCACTCAATGATAAACAGCTTTTCCTTTTTCCCTCCTTTGTTTTGTAGGTTGAGTTCAAAGTTCAGTTCATTTTGGAATAGTCATTAGTCATTAGTCATTAGGTGAAAAACCTTTGAAATAGAAAAAAACACAGAAAAAAATATATACACATTATTATAAAATAAGTATAAATTCATTTTTTGAGACTTTGCAAAATTCATTAATCCTTATTTAATTTAATACACACACTCCTATTAAATGTCACATGTTAAATGCAAATAAGCAAGTGCCCACTGCTGCCATAGCCTTTGCCTTAACATAAAGGTAATATGTATATGTGTATTATTTTATTTTATTTAATTACTATTTTTAATTATTTATTTAAACACAAAGTATTAAATAATTATATATATATGTTTTTGTTTTTATTTTGTTCTTTTTTTTCTTTTTTATTGAATTGAGTATTTGGCAATATGGTTCACCTGACAGTCATGATCAATAAAGCATACATTTAATTGAATTGACTCTTATTCTGAAGGATGTTGTGGCCGGAAGTGGCTGTCCCTGTCGGCGCTAGCCTTCCGGTTGACTTCCGGCAGAGACACGTGAAACTAACAGAACAACAACAGAAGATAAAGTCTGTTAGAGACATTTAACTGATCACAGCTGCTTCAGAGAACTGACACGAGTGGATAAGAAACTGGTTTACACATTTAACACCGCATTTCCCCTGAAAGCCGACTGCAGGACGTCACAGAGAACTTTAGGAGAGGACTACTGAAGCTAACTGAGCTAACTGAGCTTAGCATGGAGCTAACAGGGTCATGAGCTGGGCTGCAGGTTGGTAGATGCTGATGAAGAGGAGCAGCTGATGAAGAGGAGCAGCTGGTCTCAGCAGCCTGCAGAGCTGTAGAGGTGTGAAGGTGAGTGTTTCAGTGTTTACTGTCTGTAACCTGACACATCTGAAGCTAACTGTTAGCCTACTGACTGCATCACCTGGACAGGTAACATACTGACTGCATCACCTGGACAGGTAACATACTGACTGCATCACCTGGACAGGTAACATACTGACTGCATCATCTGGACAGGTAACACACTGACTGCATCACCTGGACAGGTAACACACTGACTGCATCACCTGGACAGGTAACATACTGACTGCATCACCTGGACAGGTAACATACTGACTGCATCACCTGGACAGGTAACATACTGACTGTATCACCTGGACAGGTAACAGGTAACATGGGCCAGTGGTGGAAGTTCAGGTACTCCAGGTAACTTGTACTTCATGTGAGTATTTGATGTTGAATGTTTGTGATGAACTGAAGGATGAAGAGTTCCTTCATGTGTTGAGTAAATCCTCCTCTTCCTCCTCCTGAAGCTAAATCAACTCTTTAAATGGATCAAAATACATCTTCACTAAGCTGAAAACATCAGAGATACGAGGTTCTACAAACACATGATACTTTTACTCTAAGTACTTTAACTACACTGTATTTAAACTACACTGTACTGCACTACCAGTTCTTTTACTTGAAGTACTTGAAGTACACTGTACTATCAATACTTGTACTTTAAGTATTTAAACTGCACTGTACTGACCTATCAATACTTTCTTTACTGCAAAATGAATATTTTTACTTTAACTTCTTTTAACAACATTTTACTACACAATGGATACTTTTATTTGAACTACTTTAACTACATGTAGCTGATAATACTCACATACTTAGAGCTTAAAGTTTGTTATTTGTTATTATTTTCTTGAGTGTAATAATTGTGGATCAGTGTTTCCTAAAGACCAGGATGACGTCCTCTAATGTCTCGTTTTGTCCACAACTCAAAGATATTCAGTTTAGTGTCATAGAGGAGGAAAGAAACCAGAACATATTCACATTTCATTAACTGGAATCAGAGAATTTACACTTTATTTTTCCTTAAAAGAAATTGCTCAAACTGATTAATTCATCAAAAGTAGTTGGTGACGAATTTAATGTTTGAATGAATCGTGTAGATGTGATCCGGTTTAAGAGTTTCATCCGTTGTTGTGTTTGTCCAGGATGCTCCAGGGGCCGTACGGCAGCCTGGACCGGGACCGGGACCGTCCCCTCGTCCGGCTCCCTTTCAACAGCTTCATCGTGGGGACGGTGCTGCTCCCTCTGACCGGCCTCATCGCCTGCCTCTTCATCTCACTCATGTACCACTTTGAGGACGCAACGTACACACACTGCAAGGTACGGCGTCACGTGGTACCAAGAATACCGACGGGGAAATCATTAGTGAACCACAACTGGACTCTAAATATAGACTTAGTCCCTCTGCAGTCTATCAGTGGTTTAAAGAGGCTTAAACTGGGATTATGTTCATCGGATATTCCAGTAGTGTTAACTCTAGACTAGAGGTTTAAACTGGGATTATGTTCATCGGATATTCCAGTAGTGCTAACTCTAGACTAGAGGTTTAAACTGGGATTATGTTCATCTGATATTCCAGTAGTGCTAACTATAGATTATAGGTTTAAACTGGGATTATGTTCATCTGATATTCCAGTAGTGCTAACCCTAGATTAGAGGTTTAAACTGGGATTATGTTCATCTGATATTCCAGTAGTGTTAATCCAAGACTAGAGGTTTAAACTGGGATTATGTTCATCTGATATTCCAGTAGTGCTAACCCTAGACTAGAGGTTTAAACTGGGATTATGTTCATCTGATATTCCAGTAGTGCTAACCCTAGACTAGAGGTTTAAACTGGGATTATGTTCATCTGATATTCCAGTAGTGTTAACCCTAGACTAGAGGTTTAAACTGGGATTATGTTCATCTGATATTCCAGTAGAGGTTTAAACTGTGTTCACTCCACCGTGTTGCATTATAGGGGTATTTGTGGGGATACGGCGATGATACAGTGACCTTAAATAAAAAGTGTGGCAGGGCCGTGAAGTAGTGCCACTACTACTACTACTACTACTACTACTACTACTACTACTACTACTACTACTACTACTACTACTACTACTTCTGGCGCCCATGCATGAACAGACCATTCAGACATATAGAGGAGTCCTCTCACTCATCTGACTCGACACAATCAAGCTTCGTTGGCAGCAGATTAATAACTTCCTTTGACAGTATAAAAACCATTAAATTATCACTATGAGTAGTAAAACTCTGTTGACATAATCACCTGTGTGTCCTCACCAACCAGGTGTCCAACTACCTCCCGTCCATCAGCTCCGCCATCAGCCGCATGCCTGAGCGCTACATCTGGCGCGGCTGCATCGGCCTGCACTCGGCGGCGCGCTACCTGGTAACCGCCACCTACTTCAGCTTCTACCGCCGCCGCTTCGCCAACAGGCTGCCGGAGCTGCTGCTGAGCGGGCTGGCTCTCCTCTGCAGCGTCGCCGAAAACACCGGGCTGCTGCTGCTCACGTACGTGTCGTCCACCGAAACCTACAGTGAGTACAACCGCCTGCCAGAGAACCAGCTGACCCCCGGTCAGGGGTTTAAAACATCACAGTCGCCATGTTTGTATGAACGCGGCTTTAGAAAGTTGTGTTTTAATAACCTGTTTGTTGTCCGCAGATGTTCATAAACACGGTTTCATCGTGTTCATCGGGAGCTCGCTGCTGCACATGTTCATTACATGCAGACTGTGGCAGGTGATCAGGAGACACTATGTGAACCCAGAGGTAAACAAACTGTCTCTGTAGTCGACCCTGTTGTTTGTATAATTAACTCATGAAGCGTTATAAAACTATCAGGGCTGTCAGAGTTAACGCGATAATAACACTAATTAGTTTTAACGCCACTAATTTCTTTAACACAATTCATGGTTTTTTAGCTTGTAGCGGACTCAGTTATAAAGCTAGAGGGAAGATCCTGGTATCATATGAAACTACAAAACCTGATGAATCCATCGGTACCAACCAGGTCATACTAGCTTGTAGTGAGGGAGGTTAAATAACTCCACGAAATTATGCTAAATTTTGGCGAGGAAAAACTGGCATGGCCATTTTTAGCAGGGTCCCTTGACCTCTGACCTCCAGATGTGTCACTTTCATTGCACCACGGGGTTTTGCTTGCACCCTCTGACTCGCGCGTGCGTTAGACTCCTTGGTCCGTGTTTCAAGACGGGTCGGGCGGGTTGCCGACATCGCCGCAGACCCCTGGCGCCTTTTACGTGGGCCGAGCCCCGCCCCGGGTGACGCTTTGTCCACGGCCCTGGGAAGCACCTTCGCCCCGAGCCTTTCCAAGCCGACCTAGAGCCGGTGGCGGCGCACCGCCTCGTATGCGGGACTCCCCAGCCTGCCGTGTGTCGCTCACACCCTCCAGCTGGCTGTTAACGAGGGTCTTTAGGCACAGAGAAGTACTCGTATCGGTACTCGGTAGTAGGAAGTACTTGTACTCGGTCTGATAAAAAGTGGTATCGGTGTATCCCTAGTAAAAATCTTTGTGAGAACATCCGGCAGCAGACTCATAACTCACATATATGATTTGATCTGCTCGCTGACCCAGACTGCTGCAGACTCAAATCAGATTCAAAGATACAGTCCTGATGTGTGTCCACACCTTTAGTTGAATCATCAGGACGCTCCATAGCTGTGTGGGATATCTTGTAGTTATTGAATATCCATAATGATGACAGCTATTTTATTATTCTTCCATCCACTTCTGGAGCACAGAGCAGAGGCCGAATGATCTATCAGCACTTCCTGTCTGCAGGAAGGATGTACAGATAACGATCACTGCAGTACTTTGATACTGAAGAAAACTTCAAAACGTGATGATTCTCAAGCAACTTCTGCACTGTGTTCGCTCAGCATGTTGCAATCTGGTGTTTCTAGAAGGAGTTGTTTGTTCAAGGACATAAAAATAACAGTTTTATGCATTTTGACATTGAGTGAGTTGTCTGTTTGTCCTCAGGCTTTCAACACAGCAAATATCTCTATATGATTTAGTCGTAACAAAAACACAGATTAAATACCACATCAACCGTCAGCAGTGCTGAGTTTTCACCTGCAGAGGGCGCCGCAGAGCTAAAAATCCACTTCATGAGCACAGAGCAGGTCTCTTTCAATCCAGATTCATTCAGACTCTGGTGACTGTAGTGATCCTTGAAGAGTGCTTGAGGACATCAGGGGTCCATAATAATATCAAAGTTGCTTCAGGGGTTCTTGAGGAGGATTTAGGGATCCTTTTCTGGTGGTTCAAGGAGTGCTTGTAGAGGGGTTTTATTGGTCCTTGGGGAGGTTTTGGAGTCATTGTAGTGGTTCTAGAAATGTTAAAGGAGGTTTTGAAAGGGTTTTTGGGATCCTTGAAGAGATTCTAGGGTTTCCTTCGGGAGATCCAGGGGGGCTTTAGTGGTCCTTGAAGGGGATTTTAGGATCTTTGAGTATGTTCTCTGGGTCCTTGTGGTGGTTTAAGAGAGCCTTGAAGAGGTTCAGTGGTACTTGCGGAGGTGTTTTGGGTTCTTGTTGAGGTTCTAGCGGACCCAGAAGAGTGTTAGTGGTGCTTGAAATAGTTCCAGGAGGGCTTGAAGTTGGTGTCTTCATGTAGGCCCGAGTGTTCAGTAAGGATGATTTAGGAAACGTTGGGAAGGTCCTTGAGGAGATTGAAGTGACCGAGGAGTTCTTGAGGAGGTGTTGGATCCTTGTGGTGGTTTTAGGACGTTTGTTTTAGTGTTTTTTGGTTAATTGAAGGGTTCTTGAGGAGGTTTAATGGGTATTTTAGGAGGTGCTTGTGGTACTTGAAGAGGTTCAGAGAGTGTTATAGGAAGCTCATGAGGTCCTTGAGGAGGTTTTTGGGGTCCTTGACGATGTGTGTGTCATGAATCATTAGTGCAGTCTCTTTCCCGCATACAGCCACACACTGATGTATTATTGTTTTAAATAAATAGAAAAGGGAAGTCCAGATGTTGTTTTATTATATCAACGTCATTAAAGCGACGAACGGAGCGGGAACCTGCCGGCTGGACGTTCTCAGCATCAGACGTTAAACTGCAGCGTGGGTTCTCCCAGTCCAGCAGGAAGTGGACGAATAAATTTAACTTGTGTCTGAGCGTTATTTTTGGTGCTTCCCTGTTTCATGTGTCGCTCAGCGATTGCAACACTTTAACTCGGCTCTTCATGGTCGCTCACATCATGTGACTGCTGCTGAGCTTCCAGGAAACCGCGGCCAGCTGATGCAAAGGGAACCGCCTCTTGTTTTAATATTTAATACTGTCAGGGTTCCCAAACGTCCTGGAGAACCTGGGATTGTTTAACCCTTTGAACCCTCTGCTATCTTACGTCTTCACTCGGGTTATTTAAAGGCTTTATGCATCTTAACATTGAGTGAGTTGTCTGTTTGTCCTCAGGCTTTCAACACGGTAAATGTACAGACTACCATCACTGGTTTACTGTGATACTGAAGAAAACCTAAAAACAGGAAGATTCTCAGGCGACTTCTGCAGTTACAAGAAACATCTCTTTTTCTCTGATTTATGAGCGTATTTATGAATCTTTTTTGTGTGTGTACATACTGTATATATGTAGAGATTTATTTTATATAAAACATGAAACAAAAGTAATTAAAAAGAAAATAAGATAAGTATAAATGTACTTCAATATTCAAGTAAAATAGTGATAGTGATATATTAAACAAACAAAACACATGCGTATAAATATTCACATAGAGAGTGAGAGATGAGATGAGTGAGTGTTATAATAAAGCGTGGTGTATTATATTTATAATTCAGCCTGGTATATATATATATATATAAATATATAAATATATATATATATTTTTATATTTATATATATATTTATATTTATATATATTTATAATATATATAAATATATTTATTATATATATATATATTATAAATATATATTTATAATATATATATATATAATATATTTTGAATACAGCGTGGTATATAAATATTATATATAAATGTATTATATATATATATATATAATACATTTATAATACAGTGGTATATACATTTTATATATTTATAATACAGCGTGGTGTATATATATATATATATATATATATTAAAATATTATATATTTATAATACAGCGTGGTATATATATTATATGTCTTTATTATTTTAAGCAGAGTGTTTTTGGCTGCGGGTTGGACAAAACAAGACATTTGGTTTCATTTGTTTTCTGACATTTTATGGACGGAACAATGAAGCGATTGATTGATTGATTGATCGTGAAAATAATTGGCTAACATGTGAATAATGTTCTCAATGATTGATAATCGTTAGTTTCAGCTCTACATTGTTTATTAATTATCGATAATGATTCTAAGAACCCTGATTGTCGTGATCACAATAACCGTCCGTTCGTACTTCTCTTTCTTTTATTCCATTTATCTATAAATCAAATACATTCTCTCTCTTCAGGAAATGACATCATATCGCTGGAAGGTGCGTCTCTTCCTGTTTAACATCAGCTGCTGTCTGGCCGCCGCCTACTTCTTCACACGCCACAACAAGTACTGTGAGACAGGAGGTGAGCGTCAGCGGGCCGCGCCGGTTGTTTCCAGGCTGATCGTGGTCAGTCGGTTCACTCTGTGTTCTCTCTCTGTTCTCCTCCAGTCTACACGCTGTTCGCCTTCTTTGAATACCTGGTGGTCTTCTCCAACATGGCCTTCCACATGACCGCCGCCTTCGACTTTGGGAGCACAGAGGTCATCGTGGGCACTCCGCCTGAAGACAAGCGATACTGAGAGCGGCCAGCGATCTCACCTGTGGACTTCTTTTGTTAAGAAAAGGTGAAAGGAACTTTATTTATCTGAATGAACTGATACTGATGATGTCAGCGCTGCAGTTGAGATTTTTATCATTCCAACGCCACCTGTGTTCTTAAAACTAGGGATGCACCGATGCCACTTTTTATCAGACCGAGTACAAGTACTTCCATTTGGGTACTCGCCGATACTGAGTACCGATACGAGTACTTCTCTGTGCCTAAAGACCCTCGTTAACAGCCAGCTGGAGGGTGTGAGCGACACACGGCAGGCTGGGGAGTCCCGCATACGAGGCGGTGCGCCACCACCGGCTCTAGGTCGGCTTGGAAAGGCTCGGGGCGAAGGTGCTTCCCGGGGCCGTGGACAAAGTGCTCGCTGCGCCCTCTCTCCTTGCCGGGGAGGGACGGGGTCCCCTGCTCCCGGTGCGACTCTCGACCGGGGCGGACTGTCCTCAGTGCGCCTCAACCGCATTGTGCCCCCAGGGCGGGGCTCGGCCCACGTAAAAGGCGCCAGGGGTCTGCGGCGATGTCGGCAAGCCACCCGACCCGTCTTGAAACACGGACCAAGGAGTCTAACGCGCAATGAAAGTGAGGGCCGGTGCGCGCCGGCTGAGGTGGGATCCCGGCCCCGCGGTGCCGTTGTATCGGAGCCGTTTTGCGAGTACGAGTACATGAGCACAGTATCGAACCCGATACCCGATACTGTCATCGGTGCATCCCTACTTAAAACTGGTCATGAGCAGCAGGAACTTCAGCAACAGTACGACACGTCCGTCTACAAAACAACTTTTAAAAGATGAATAAATGTTGCCAGACCACAACAGCCGCAGTAACAACGTGCTGAATATCAGAATCTAACAAACAGATTTCTACCAGATGTTCTCCCAATATTAACGTATTAATCAAAAGTGGAAACAGTCAAGCAAAAATACCAAACATTCGTTAGTTCAAGCTGCTAAATTATGATGATTCTCTGCTTTTTTATATTTTAAATGACAGTAAACTGAATCTTTTTGAGTGTGTTCAGACAAAACGAGACATTTGAAGACGTCAACTTGAACTTTAGGAAGTTGTGACTTTCATTTTCTGACATACCTAGAGACAATTTCATCAACTATGACAAAACATGTTTGTTGACGACGCGTCTTTAAGCACAACTTGTTAAAGTTTTATCAGAAGTGGAGCTGAAAACAGACAGTTTGTAAACAACAAACAATAAATGTCACGTTGCTACCTGAACCCAAAGAGTTCATCTTGTTCGGAGGCCTTTCAGGACGTGTCGGACTCCTCCGGTGTTCACCAGAACCACATCAAGCACTTCCAGAGTCAGTGGATATTCTACAGCTCTTCATATCAACAGGTTATAACACCTGGCTGCTGCTGATGTCTGTTTACATGTTTATTTCATAATAAAAAAACACATGAAATACATTTAGACAGCCTTTTTACCTTCCTGTCTTTCACTGAAATACTACTACTAGATCTAACTCTCTGTGTGTCGCTGTATTCAGAACCTTTACTGTAGTGAAAGTACTAATACCACTCTGTGAAAATACTCCACTACAAGCAAACGTCTGGGATTCAAAACCTCACTGAAGCAAAAGTATGTAAGTATTATCAGCTATATGTTGTTAAAGTAGAAGTATTCATTGTGCAGTAAAATGTAGTTAAAGTAAACGGAAGTTCTCGTTGTTCTGCTGCGTGATGTCTCATTTCACTGTCAAATCAGTTTCACTGGAAACACAAACAGCAAACACTGAGCTGCTGTCCGGCACAGAGTGAGTCCTTAATAATACCTTACTGTCTACCTGCTGACGTCAGGCAGGGTTCTACTACGTATACTACACTGTTACAGTAAAAGTATTACTATCTCACTGTAGAAATACTCTGTTACAGTAAACACTGGGAACACTGGGAAATACTTAAAGTAAAAGTATTCATTGTGCAGTAAAATTTAGTGAAAGTACTTCAAGCGTTTACTTAAGTAAAAGTACTAATACTACACTGTGAAAATACTCCACCACAAGTAAAAGTCAAAACCTTCCTTCGTCAGTAAAAGCTTGCATCCGCTAAATGTTCTTATTAAAGTAAACAGGAAATGTAGTGGAGTAAAAAATGCAATATTGACCTCTGAGATAATACTCATACTAATAATGGAAATACTCAAGTATAACACAAGTACCTTGAATTTGTACTTAAGTACAGTACTTGAGTAAATGTACTTACACAAAACTCCAAGTGGAGCAGAAAAGGTGGAATTAAAAAACATCGATTAGAAATTAAATAAGTAATAATATAAATAAAGTAAAATAATAATTAAAAGAAGTTCTCAATAGAGAGGAAATTAATCTACAACTGTTCTGATAATCCGTTATTAATATATAATAATAATAATAAATAAGTATATATAAATAACTCTCAGTGCCGTGTACTGTAGGAGGAGGAGATGCTTTATGAACGCAGCCTCAGGTGTGTTTGTGATTTGATTATTTGATCTGACTCCACAAGAGTCCTTTCATCGTTTGGGGAAGTAGTTGGTCTGCAGGTCATTCATTAAACTCACTCATTAAACAACGAAACTCCTTCACAGAACAAATACAACTACTACTACAAATACTACTACTACAACTTCAACTACTGCCTCAAATACTACTACTACAACTACTGCCTCAAATACTACAACTACTACAAATACTACTACTAAAACAACTAAAGAACAAAACTACAGACAACAGACAAACCAACAAACCAACAGACAAACCAACAGACCAAAAGACCAAAAGACAAACCAACAAACCAACAGACAATGATAGTAAACACTGGTTGGTACCGATGGATTCATCAGGTTTACTAGTTTTATATAACAGTATCTTCACTCTAGCTTTAAAACTGAGCCGCTACAACCTTCGAAATCACAAGTTGCGTTAATGCGTTAAAGAAATTAGTGACGTTAAAAGTCGCGTTATCATGGCGTTAACGCGTTATCATGGCGTTAACTTGTTATCATGGCGTTAACGCGTTATCATGGCGTTAACTTGTTATCATGGCGTTAACTTGTTATCATGGCGTTAACTTGTTATCATGGCGTTAACGCGTTATCATGGCGTTAACTTGTTATCATGGCGTTAACTTGTTATCATGGCGTTAACTTGTTATCATGGCGTTAACGCGTTATCATGGCGTTAACGTTGACAGCCCTGTTTGGACTGTTTCTTCAGGTTGTTTCGTCATGAAAGCAGTCATCATGCCCATCTCTAGACCGACCACGTTACAGGCGAAGTTATCGACACTTAAAACAACAGATGACAGGACATTGGAGTTTCATTTGATTTTAATTATCTCTTAAAGGCTATAGTTCATTACAGCATTAGAAATGCTTTAAATTAATGGTCCCCCCCCAAACTCAAACTAAAAGGCCTTTCACACAGAACGAGGCAACGGCACCACTGTGCTCTGAAACCCAGTGTTGTGCCGATCCGATATGTATTGTGATTCAATATTACGATTTATTATGATTTATATTAACTTTTGTAACACTAGACCATGTGAACAAGTTGAATCATCCACTTCTAGGGACTTTTACTTTGGAAAATCTCTAAATGAATCCAGTAAAAATGATTGATTTCCAGCATGTATGTAGTCAGAGATGTCCTGAAGTCAAATATATCAGGATCATTGTCAGGAATTATTGATTATCCAGCAACCCAAAAATCAAAGAATAAAGACATTTCCCTCACAGATTAGTGGGATTTTCTTTTTAATTTATAATGTTTTATACTTCTGGTGAATATAATCCATCAGTCTGATTTCCATAGATGTATTTAGTATATACAGTTCCCTTTGTTAACACCTTATTTTGAAAAGCGGGCGTAATCCCACGTGTCTACTTCCTCTAACTTCTCCAAGGTGGTCTCTAGCTCTCCCGTCAGCTCCGTTCTCTTTATACATCCATGGTCAGCTCCATCGGGGCCGTTTCAATGCAGAGAACATTAATGTCAGTATCTGGGTGCTCTACAGTCGTAGCGTCGGCCCATTTGACCACGGAGACAAGAGTGACGGCTCGACCGCCACGTTACCGCCATGCGATTACATTTCCTGCTAACATTTTCGGCCTTTTTCCGGACATATTTCGGCCTTTTTGGGACATTTTGGGGCCTTTTTTCTGACATACTTTGGCATTTTTCTGCCTTTTTTGGATATATTTAAGCCTTTTTTTTATTTTCAGACATATTTTGGCTTTTTTTCTGATTTTTTTTTCTGACTTTTTCAGCCTTTGTTCTGACTTATTTTCGGACATATTTTGGCCTTCTTTTGGGACATTTTTTGGGCCATATTTCGGACATACTTTGGCATTTTTTTCGGCCTTTTATCGGCCATATTTCAGCCTTTTTTAAAACATTTTCAGACATATTTCGGCCTTTTTCTGACTTTTTTCAGCCTTTGTTCTGACTTATTTTCGGACATATTTTGTCCTTTTTTAGAAGTTAGCATGCAGCTTTAGCTCTGCTCTGTCTAGCTCTGCTTTTCCTGTCAATGTGTGAAACCCAAAGTGTTTCCATCCTTTACTGGATGTGTAGTGTTTACCACGCTGGATTTAACATGTGAGGGTGCAGGTCGTATCCACGCTGACCCTCCAACGTTTGTTTTGGTTGACGGATACGGAACGGATATGACGTCACGTTACTCAAACTACCACAATAAAAGCGTTAACTTCCTTCTACCTCCACATAGACTCAGATGAAGCAGATATATTGATTCTGTTATTAAAACATCTATTTCAAAATTGTACAAATAAAAACGCGATACATCGGTGAGTCGATGCGTTGTGGTCAAAGTTAAAACTAATTTGGGTTCGGCGCACCGTGATGTGTTGGCGAGTGCAAACCGTGTTCTGTGTGAAAGGCCCATAAGCCCCGTAACTTCCCCCGTAATTTAAAAAATAAAAGCCCAAAACTATCTTTTCAAAGATAAAACTCTAAGCAAACATAAAAAAAACACATTTTTATCATAGATTTTCCAAACAGTCTCTCAGGCAGTAATGAGCGCCACTGAAACCCGTCGGTGTTCCCGGGGCTGTGGCGGTCGAAGGCTCGGTCGAAGGCTCGGTCCTTACAGCAGGACGCAGGCCCTCTTGGTGACGGTTGGCTGCGGGTTGAGGTACGCCCTTACGGACTCAGCGAACACGTCCTTTATGCCGTCCTGGTTGAGGGCCGAACACTCCAGGTAGCGCACGGCGTGGATCTGGCGGGCGAGGGCGGCGCCCTGCTGGTGGGTGACGGGCGCCTGGTTCTGCTCCTTCAGCTTCCTCTGAGTCTCGGCGTCGTTCCGGAGGTCGCTCTTTGTGCCGACCAGGAGGATGGGAGTGCCGGGACAGTGATGAGACACCTGATGATGATAATCAAGTTATATGATGAAAGAACGGCTAGAAACTGCTTCGTCTTCTTACTGAGAGTAGCTCCGGTAACGCGTTTCACCTACACGGATGAAATTTGGCAGGTATACGTAACATGTGGAGATGTAAAAAAAAGTCTCTTGGAGGTATACCGTAAATCCGACAGGAAGTCGGCCATTTTGATATTTAGATAATCGTTTTTTTTACCATTTCCAGGCTCTGTACTTTAACGAACTCCTACAGATTTAACCCGATCAACTTCAGATTTGGTCGGTACAATCTAAAGACCTTTGTGGTGAAAAGTTGTTCAAATCTGAGGATTATATATAAAACGGCGTTGACGCGGCGTGGTGGAGAATTTACATGATTCGCCATTAAACGACAAACTGTTGTAACTCGACTGTACTTGGTCCAATCTGCTCCAAACTTGACCTACTTCATAATAGTACAGGCCTGAGGACATCTACATGGCAATACTGACTCATAGTCATAGCGCCACCTACTGGCAACAGGAAGTCAGCGATATGTGACAAACATGAAATTTACATTGTATGGTCTACACTTGATAATGAGCAACATAATGCATGTTTAGCGCCACATAGTGGACACAGGAAGTGGTGAACATTTTGCAATCCCTCATTTCCTGTGCCACTCAATCAACGCAGGAAATAACGTCTAACTTGTGCGTTCAGTGTGCGATGGTCACGGAAATGTAGGGCTGCTTCGACCGGCGTCTCG
This sequence comes from Sebastes umbrosus, assembly GCF_015220745.1. NCBI lineage: Eukaryota > Metazoa > Chordata > Actinopteri > Perciformes > Sebastidae > Sebastes > Sebastes umbrosus. The sequence continues at coordinate 1,089,951 of NC_051285.1, read as the reverse complement.
CAAGTAACAACGACATACGCAAAGGTGCGAGGACTCGATCATCGCTGCTTTATTTCATCTTGAAATGGATAATCAAACAAAAAAACGTATCACATATTTTTCTGCTTTTGCGTTTCTGCGTTTCGCAGTCTGAACGCAACGTTACAAACACTCCTCAGAAGTCATTCAAATGTCTGATTGCTTTACATTTGTTTGCACTTGTTTCAATTCACTTCTGCTTCTTTAATCAGTGCGGTAGGTGTTGTGACCTCTGACCTCTGGATGCCACTTGTGTTTGACGTTCTCGTAGGAGGCGGGGCTCGAGATGGAGAAGCAGATGATGAAGACGTTGGTCTGCGGGTAGGACAACGTCCTCAGCCGGTCGTACTCCTCCTGACCCGCCGTGTCCCACAGGTTCAGACTGATGGTCCTGTTGTCCACCGTTATCTGAACGCACCACGCACACACACAGGTACACACCACACACACACACACACACACACACACAGTCAGGGATCTGTGTATCGGTGTAACTATCATGGTAAAAACATGCTGTTTGGTTCATAACAACAAACACTAATAAACAGATTTCTGTTCTCCCAATATTAACGTATTAATCAATAGTACAAACAGTCTTTAGATGCAATTTAATTTTACAAACAAAAACATCAAACATTCGTTAGTTCAAGCTGCTAAATTGTGATGATTTGCTGCTTTTCTATGTTTTAAATGACAGTTAAACTGAATCTTTTGGGGGTTTTTAACAGTTTGTTCAGACAAAACGAGACATTTGAAGACGTCAACTTGAACTTTAGGAAACTGTGACTTTGAAAACTTGTGATTTTTCACCATTTTATGACGATTAGTCAAGAAAATGGAGGCCAGATGAATGGATAACGGATAATGATGGCGAGCTGCAGACAGACAGACAGACACACACCTGGCTACTGTAGTTGTCGAACACGGTGGGGATGTACTCTTTGGGGAACGCTCCGGTCGTGTAGGAAATGAGGAGGCAGGTCTTCCCCACGGCACCGTCACCCACGACCACACACTTTATACTCTGCATGATGACCTCTGACCTCTGACCTCTGACCCTTCAGCAACCTGCAACACACAACAAGTTTCTTTTCATGTGAACAAGTGAATGCAACACCGTGAACGTCTGCTGGGAGAAACTGACCGTTCTGTTACCATTTATAGTACCATTAATACGTAGACAGTTGTCTGTGTGAGTTTACCTTCAGTGAGTCTGACTGGTTAACTCTTCCCTCTCCGGCTCGCTTCAGTTTCCTTTGGTTAACAGGGTTAGTTCAGAAACACGTGACGTCCATCGTCCTGCTGCAGAGAGGAGGACAGAGAGGAGGACAGAGTTCGTCCTCCGTCAGTATTTGTGTTTATGGAAATGATCTCTGAAGAAGGAAACGGTCTCCAAACAAAACAGAGATGTTATCCTGCACACACACACCCACACCCACACACACACACACACACACACACACACATACACACACAGATTTGAATACCAGCGTGACTCTGACTGAATGTGTTAAAGTCACACACACATGTTGACAACAAACACTGTGTCTTAGTGCTGGCGGGACGCCGACTGACGCTGCCAGGCACAATGAAACCGGAACTCTGCTGAGTGATATGACGCCTGCCACAAGACTCTACGACACACGCTTCATGAGTTATGAAGGGGCGTGGCTAACGTGTTGGGCCAGGGCTATGAGTATATTCTTGCATGGACATGATCTCAGGACTGGACCACCATCATACCTGAGACATTTTGGGCAGATCGGACTATGTACAGTTGAGTTACAACAACTTCCTGTTTCATGGCGAATGGCTCAAAATGGCCGCCACGCCACGGTCAGTTCATTCAGTGAAAACTCACCATTTTAATAACTTTTCATCCTCAAGGTCTTAAGATGGTCCTGACCAAATTTCAAGTCAATCTGATTAAATCTGTAGGAGGAATTCATTAAAGTAAATGCCCTATAAAACGCTAAAAATGGGCGAAAATCGCATATTAAATTAAAAATGGCTGACTTCCTGTTGAGTTTTGGGCGTACGTCCAAGAGGCTTTTTTGTGCGTCTCCACATGTTACATCTGTCTGCCAAATTTCATACATGTAGGTGAAACCGGAGCGAGGGGCTCAATTTTTCCAATGTTCTAGGGGGCGCTAGCGAGTCATTTTGCAACACCCGAGCCCGAGACCCTTAAAATATAAAATGTTTCACCGCATCTGATAAGTGTGCCAAGTTTAACAACTTTTTGAGCATGTTAAGGTCGTCAAAAAGGCGATTCATTTGAGAGAAAAAGAATAATTCCTACAGTTTCAATATGGCCTTCGCTGGCCCAACGCTGTCGGTGCTCGGGCCATAATAATAATAAATCTCAAACTAAGAACAAGACAGAGAGTTGAGTTGCAGATTTAAGTGTCTCTCTCTGTCGGTGTGTTTCTGTGTCAGTAAAAGTCTGTTTCACAGTCACAGTGTGAGTTTCAGTGTTTGTGAAGGAATGATTTCAGTATGTGATCAGATGAACATGATTCTGGTGGATTGTGAGCTGAACAATAACGTAGTGAGTGTGTAGTGTCGTTCTCTCCAGATGTCTGGATAGAGAAAGTGGCTCAGCCCAGACTCTGGGGACGCTGACCCCACCCTCCCCTCTCTGTCTCTGGGCGGAGGTCGGCTGATCTCACTCCTGCTGGAAGCTTTAACCTCTGATCTCACAGCGTTTCACTCTCTCCTGCCGACTCTTCTCTCCTTCACACCTCCTTTAGACGGTACAGTGCTCCTCATTTGCATAAAGTTGAGGTCTCGGCTACTTTATGCAAATCAGGGGGCATCCAACACGACTCGCCGCCTCTAGAAACTCACTAGAAACTATTAAACTAACCGTTGTTGTTCTAAAATAAGTAAGGATGCACCGATACCTTTTTTTCAGAGAAGGTGTGTCGTGCCGCCAGGGCGGGGCTCGGCCCACGTAAAAGACGCCAGAGGTCTGCGGTGATGTCTGCAACCCACCCGACCCGTCTTGAAACACGGACCAAGGAGTCTAACGCACGCGTGAGTCAGAGGGTGCAAGCAAAACCCCGCGGCGCAATGAAAGTGAGGGTCGTGCGCATGCCGGCTGAGGTGGGATCCCGGCCCAGCGGGTCGGGCGCACCACCGTCCCGATAGGACACGAAAGATGCTGACGGGAGGTTAACGTCACGCTGCCGTAAAGTGGTATCGGAGCCGTTTTTTGCGAGTACGAGTACATGAGGACAGTATCAGACCCGTATCGGGTATCGGGTCCGATACTGTGCTCTTGTACTCGTAGTCGTTCTCCGCCCCGGTCGACAGTCGCACTGGGGGCAGGGAGGCCCATCCCTCCCTGGCGGGGAGAGAGGGCGCAGCGAGCCCTTTGTCCCCAGTGTGGCGAGGTCCGAGCGGGGAGCGCTGTAAAGCTGCGGCCGCGAGCCACCTTCGCCCCGAGCCTTTCCAAGCCGACCTAGAGCCGGTGGCGGCGCACCGCCTCGTATGCGGGACTCCCCAGCCTGCCGTGTGTCGCTCACACCCTCCAGCTGGCTGTTAACGAGGCTCTTTTGGCACAGAGAAGTACTCGTATCGGTACTCGGTATCGGCATGTACGTACTTGTACTCGGTCTGAAAAAAAGTGGTATCGGTGCATCCCTCTCTGTGATTGGCCAAAGTCTCCCATCACGGGCTAGATTTTTTAAAGCCTGAAAACAGAGCCATGAGGAGGAGCAGAAACTACCTAGTACTACCCAGTACTACCCAATACCACCCAGTACTACCTAGTACCACCCAGTACTACCCAGTACTACCCAGTACTACCCAGCACTACCTATTAGTATACAAAGTATGCTCTTACATGTATGTGTCACTGATAAAAACAGAATCATATAATATTCTGTAATAATACTGTGAAAGGAGACATTTTGCATAATGAGTACTTTTACTTTTAGTAGATTTTGCTGATAAAACTTCTGTACTTTGAATTCAGGACTTTTACTTCTAGTGGAGTATTTTTAGACTGTGGTATTTCTGGTATTTCTACTTTTACTTCAGTAAAGGATCTGAGTACTTCTTCCACCACTAATAACCACATGTCTAACTGTTAATATTAACACACTGATAACCTGCAGAGTCACTGACAGAAACGTTTCAAGTGTTGTAACGACGCCCTTTTGTAACTCAGATGTAGTTGGGGAAAAAAAGGGAAGCTCTCAGTAGAAACATGTCATTGTGGTTTCATGTTGAAATAAAGCAGCAACAGTAAAGAAAACGGCATGAACTCAGAGGCGTGATGAGTGATCGTCCGTGTCTCTGGTTTCAACACATGCCGCCTAATTATAATCACTGATTCCTTTAAAAGCTACTTAAAGTGAAAGAAGTTTAATGTTACTCAATAAATTACTGTATAACGACGACATCACTTTATATATCAATGTCTCTCAGCAGCAGTCGGTGTTGAAATGTTCAGCTGCAGTTTCTCTGACGTCTACTAGATGCTGCTGTGATAAAACTGTGACTGTGCTGAAGTGAAAACCATCGATCCGTACTTTCCAACCCTCCTAAGAGACTCACGTTTTTCATCGCCTTCTCCCGGTTTCCTCCCGGGTCACAATTCTCCTGTATTTCTACCGATTTATGAAAAAAAAAATCCCTTTTTGTTATCTCAGCTTGTTTCTGGAACTGAACAGTGTATATAATCCATACTGTTTCCACCAAGACGACAATAGAGCTAAACCAACCGTTGTTTCCCGGCAGAAGAGAGCAGTCTATGCTCGCGACACAACGCAGTTTGAGTTCATCGCCCTTTGGTGATGTTATTTTCTTGGACGCCAAATCAGCATTCAAAGATAAAGACCAACTGTAAAAAGCTTTAAGTGTCCAGTGAAAGCAGCCGATCTGAAGGGAAACAGTGAGCTGATAGAGTCAAACTGTGAGAGGAAGAAAGAAGAAAACACGTTGAGGAAAAAGAGGAAGTAACCTGAAACACATTCATTGTGTAAAAGCAACCTTCCTCTCAGTGGGTGTGAGAGATATTTAGGTGTGAATCTGAAACAACACACATTTACTGTTTTGTTTTAATGCCAGTTAATCATTAGCATAGGTTATATGTCACTGGCAAGAGAACATTTGCATGAATCATGACTGGTTGAATGTCAAACTACGAGACGCTGAGCTAAAAAAAAACATTTAAAAATGGCGTCAACGCTTCAGTAAATAACTCAATCAAAACGGGATTGGCTCTCGCCGGTTGTCGTTCACATCGCGTCGGAGGTCATTTGCATAAACTTTCCCAAATGCCTTTTCAATTATTTTAAGCTCACAGTGGTGAAAGAAGTACTCAGATATTTTACTTAAATAAAAGTAGTAATACCACAGTGTGAAAATACTCTGTTGCAACTAAAAATCCTGCATCAAAATATACTTAAAGTACCAAAAGTAAAAGTACTCATTATGCAGAAGGGCGAATTTCAGAATAATAATATATATTATTGGATTATAATTATAGATGAATTAATGTGTTCATCACTTTAATGTTGCAGCTAAAGGTGGAGCTCATTTTAACTGCACTGCTGGGTAGCTTAGCCTACAATATCATTATTTATTTGTTGATATATACATATATATATACATTTTTATATATATATATATATAAAATTTTGGACCAAACCAGGGCTAAAATGCCAGAGAATATTGCACCAAACCAGGGATAGAAGGCCAGAGAATATTGGACCAAACCAGGGCTAAAAGGCCAGAGAATATTGGACTTAACCAGGGATAAAAGACCAGAAAATACTGGACCAAACGGGGAATAAAATGCCAAAGAATATTGGACCAAACCAGGGCTAAAAGACCAGAGAATATTGGACCAAACCAGGGCAAAAATACCGACGACTATTGCACCAAACCAGGGATAGAAGGCTAGAGAATATTGGACCAAACGGGGGATAAAATGCCAAAGAATATTGGACCAAACCAGGGCTAAAAGTCCAGAAAATATTGGACCAAACGGGGAATAAAATGCTAGAGAATATTGCACCAAACCAGGGCTAAAAGACCAGAGAATATTGGACCAAACCTTGGCAAAAATACCGAAGAATATTGCACCAAACCAGGGCTAAAAGACCAGAGAATATTGGACCAAACCAGGGCTAAAAGGCCAGAGAATATTGGACCAAACCAGGGCTAAAAGGCCAGAGAATATTCTACCAAACGGGGGATAAAATGCCAAAGAATATTGGACCAAACCAGGGCTAAAAGACCAGAGAATATTGGACCAAACCAGGGCTAAAAGGCCAGAGAATATTCTACCAAACGGGGGATAAAATGCCAAAGAATATTGGACCAAACCAGGGCTAAAAGACCAGAGAATATTGGGCCAAATGGGGGATAAAATGCCAAAGAATACTGGACAAAGCCAGGGCTAAAAGACCAGAGAATATTGGACCAAACCAGGACAAAAATACCAAAGAATATTGCACCAAATCAGGGCTGAAAGACCAGAGAATATTGGGCAAAACCAGGACTAAAAGACCAGAGGATAGTGGACCAAACGGGGAATAAAACGCAAGAAAATATCGGACATACATACATAAAGGTTGGCCTCTAATAAAAGCATTTCCTCTCTATAGATGAGGGAAATAAAAGCTTTGGCCACAATTTGAAGATTTATGGTGAGTAACGTCCAATACTGTGTCTTCTTCAGGGAGGTAGACTGAAATGTAATCAGTGCCACTGAAGCCAGTTGTCTCCTTCGATATGTCCGTGTTTCAGGAACTAAGAGCTTTGGTTTCGTCTCGTCAGCTGTGTTCTTTTTCTGTATTTTTATTTTATCTGACCCACAGAGGAACCGAGTCATCCCGCAGCTGAAGCTCTGCTGGGAAAACCTCTAAAATTGGAGATATGAGGTTTACAGAATATTTTCACATCTGTGTGGTATTTTTCTGTCTTTCAATAATCAGAAAAACTCCATCTGAGAGGAGAGACACCTGCTCTGCAAAATGAATAACAGCAAACTGTGGGTTATGGTATCTTTAAGGAAAAGAATTAGGTAATATACCATATACACAACTTCAACCAGGTGGTGGACAAAATAGGAAAAAATAAAGTGATTGTGATAAAGTCATAAAGTGTTTACTGAATTTTGCCTTATCGACCTTGTTAACAGAAACATTTTAAACTATTCATATGCACAGGCAGTGAAACACAGGTATACAAACTGGGAGAATATCAAGAGACTACTGGGCCAAACCAGGACTAAAACACCAGAGACTACTGGACCAAACCAGGACTAAAACACCAGAGACTACTGGACCAAACCAGGACTAAAACACCAGAGACTACTGGACCAAACCAGGACTAAAACACCCAAGATTTCTGTACCAAACCAGGACTAAAACTCAAGAGAATATTGGGCCAATCCAGGACTAAAACACCAGAGACTACTGGACCAAACCAGGACTAAATCACCAGAGACTACTGGACCAAACCAAGGATAAAACACTGGAGAATATTGCACCAAACCAGGACTAAATCACAAGAGACTACTGGACCAAATCGAGGATAAAACTCTGGAGAATATTGGACAAAACCAGGATTAATACACCCGAGATTACTGCACAAAACCAGGACTAAAATTCAAGACAATATTGGGCCAATCCAGGACTAAAACACCAGAGACTACTGGACCAAACTAGGACTAAAACACCGGAGACTATTGGACCAAACTGGGGATACAACACTGGAGAATATTGGACTAAACCAGAACTAAAACACTGGAGACTACTGGACCAAATCAGGACTAACACACTAGAGAATATTGGATCCACTGAAAACTAAGACGGCAGAGAATATTGGACCAAACTGAGGTTAAAACACCAAGGAATATTATGCTAAACCGAGACAGAAGTACCAAAGAATATTGGGCCAAACCAGGACTAAAACACCAGAGACTACTGGACCAAACAAGGGCTTAAACAGTTGTCCCACTCTAAGTTCATGTTAGCATGCTAGCATGGTTAGTGTTAACTACCAAACATTAGAGTGTTATAAGGGGGGACAGGTCAGACACACAACCCTCATAGCACAGGAAAACTGTAACTACACAATAACAGTAAGAATAGTGGGTCAAAGTTGAAGCAGGAAGTGGGTCTGTAAACTGCTATGGATGTCTACAACAGACATTTAGGTTTGGCTGAGTCTGACGGAGGCAAAGTCCTCCACATTTACCTTACGCATGCAGCGTTTCCTAACCCCCCCTCACCCTAACAGTCAGACGCCACAGGCCAAAGAGGAACTGGTCTGTGTTGAAACCGAAACAGGAAGGGTTTGTCCGCCCCTGTGTTCATCCAGCAGTAGCATGTGTGAAGGAAAAGAAGTTTGCTGAGACAGTCTGACCAGCAGTTTATATCAATACACTCAAGACATTTATACCAGAGCCACACAAATCCTGGTCTGCTATTCGCTGGCAGGTGTCTGTTGTAAAAGGACACCAAAAACATAGTTCTGGTCTGAAACTCTGGTGATTATGGGACCAAACCAGGGCTAAAACCACCAACAATACTGGATCAAACCGGGGTGAACACACCAGAGACTATCGGACCAAACTAGAACAAAAACAGCCAAGAATATTGGACCAAACCTAGGCTAAAACATATGACAATATTGGACAAAACTTGGGCTGAAACACCAAAGAATATTGGGTCTAACCTGGACTAAATAGCAGAGAATATCAAACCAAACCAGGCCTTAAACACCAGAGAATATCGGGCCAAACCAGGACTAGCATACCAGGCATTATTGGACCAAACCAGAGATAAACACCAGATAATATCGAACCAAACTGGGACTAAAACACCAGAAAATAGCGGACCAAATCAGGACTAAAACACCAGAGAATATTGGGCCAAACCAGGACTAAAACACCAAAGAATATCAGGCCAAACCAGGACTAACATATCAGAATATAGGGCCAAACCAGGACTAAAACACCAGAAAATAGCGGACCAAACCAGGACTAAAACACCAGAGAATATTGGGCCAAACCAGGACTAAAACATCAGAATATGGGACCAAACCGGGGAAAAAATGACAAGGAATATTAGACCAAACCGGGGCTAAAAGACCAGAAAATAGCGGACCAAACCAGGACTAAAACACCAAAGAATATCAGGCCAAACCAGGACTAAAACACCAGAAAATAGCGGACCAAACCAGGACTAAAACACCAGAAAATAGCGGACCAAACCAGGACTAAAACACCAGAGAATATTGGGCCAAACCAGGACTAAAACATCAGAATATGGGACCAAACCGGGGAAAAAATGACAAGGAATATTAGACCAAACCAAGGCTAAAAGACCAGAGAATATTGGACCAAACCAGGACTAACATACCAGAGAATATCAAATCAAACCAGGACTAAAAAAAACACCAGAGAATATCGGACCAAAGCGTGGCTAAAACCAGAGGGAACGCTGGATATAAAATGAGTCATACTTGTGTATTTACAGTTTCTGACAAACGAATGATTCACCGAGTCAGAACTAACTAATATATCTCAATCTCTGACTTCCTGTTTCGTTGTGGGAAGCCTGAAACTGTCCGAACCTGACTGATGTTTCTGATTCAGATCTGACGCTCCGTGTGATGTCATCTCCTTTAGTCCATCATGCTTTTTTTCTTTCCTTCATACCTAATAAGACACAGTACAGTACATTCCTATAATATTCCTATGGTTATTATGAGCTCTATGATAATCTCTATGGTCATTTTAGAGTTAATTATATTCTAGTAGTATTCCCATACTTCTGTTTATTTATGATTATATTCACTGCTCTCATCTACTAAATCAAGATTATTCATTTTAATTCATTACTTTTAAATTAATCACTGAATTTAGTCAATAATAAAAAGCCGAAATAACACTAAATGTCCATTTTAAGTTTCACTTTATACCCACTACTTTCTTCTATTATATTCTGTAGTATTTCTGTGATATTGTAATATTTACTTAAACACATTGCCTATATTTTTACAATAATATTTCTATAGTTAAAGTATAGATATGTTATTACTTTATCTGGTAAAATATTTATCTTTATAATCTCCACTGTTACATCATTGTAGTATTTATATTTATATTTATATTAATATTTATATTATGATATACCTGAAGTTTAAAGTTCATATATAGGTTAGTACTCCGATGATATTATTATAGTAATACTGCAGTATTATTATAGATATTTGCTTATAATATTCATGTACTATTACAGATGTTATTTCACTTTATACCCACTACTTTCTTCTATTAAATTATGTAGTATTTCTGTGATATTCTAACATTTACCTATATTATATATATATATATATATTTGAGATATATATATATATATATATAAAATAAATATAAACTATATATATATATATATCTATATATAATATAGATATATAATATTAAAGTTCATATATAGGTTAGTAGTCCGATGATATTTTTATAGTAATACTGCAGTATTATTATAGATATTATCTTATAATATTCATGTACTATTACAGATGTTATTTCCCTTTATAGCCTCTACCTTGTTGTAGTACATCCTGTAGTATTTCTGTGATATTATTCTAGTTATTTATAATATGATAAATACTTTTACATTGAAACAAGAAGTGAGTGACAGAAACACGCACACGTACACACACACACACACACACACTGGGAGTGGTCGCACTTCATCTCCAGCTTCCTGCAGCAGCTTCAACACAAACACACAAACTAACTATCTGATCAGGTTATTGATCCGCTGGAGGAGCCATCGATCAGCTGATGACGGGAATTAAACCCCCCCTGATCAATAACCTGATCAATAACAGGCTGAAAGTTTGGATAGAGAGAGGAAACACACACACACACACATACACGCACACACACACACACGCACACACGCAGAGCACCGGGCGGATGAGCAGCAGACACTCACCGGTCATCAGTCCTCCTCTCCGGCAGCACAGCTCCACTCAGACCCGCTGCCGCTCTGACTGACTGTGACCGTGTGTTTGTTGTGTGTGTGTGTGTGTGTGTGTGTGTGTGTGTGTGTGTGCGTGTGCGGGCGGAGCTTGTGATGAAGAGGAGGAAGTCCGAGCGGAGAGAGAGAGAGGAAGAGGAAGTGGTGGAGTTAGAGGAAGTTTACAATGTGTGTGTGTGTGTGTGTGTATGTATTTGTGTTTGTGTGCGTGCGTGCGTGCGCGTGCGTGTTCAGTTCAGTCCAGTTCAGTTCAGACAACTTTATTTATCCCCAAGAGGGAAATTCATTTGTAGCAGTCCCAGTCTATACATCCATATATACATACATCCACACATCCATACATCCATTCATCCATTCATACATCCATTCATCCATTCATCCATTCATCCATCCACACACACAACAGAACCAACCAATAATAAATTAAGTCAAAGGAAACATATTAAAGGCGTGGGGCAGTTGGAGGGACAAGTTACAATAAGAACCATATAAATACACAGCATTATGGCAATAAAAGCCAAACAATAAATAAGAACAACATATTTTAAAGGGACTGTTTGTAAGAATCATAATGTGTTGTTAACAGCTTCACCTGTGTCCGTTAAGTCAACTAAAGTCAGCGTCCTGTTGCTGGCGCTTGTGCTCGCTCTACATAGACATGAAGGAGCATCACTCAACACAGTGAGGCGACACACGTCAGCTAAAAGCACAATATCACTCTATATTTCAGCTGCTTGGCAGTAATGTTAGCTGACCAGACCAAGGTCTCTCCATGAATCAATGCTGATCCTAGTGTTGGCTTTTCCCGCCTCAGCCTCCCGACCGCGGCCGGAGGGAACGGGGGAGACGTCGGAGTTTTGGTGGGAGACGATAACGTTTCTCTCTGCGGAGCCCCGTCACTTCACAAGACACGGGAAACCTCTGTTGGTCTGGAGGAGCTGCAGCAGTTATTTCTGCACAAACGTCCACTGAACATTCACTAGATATTCTCAGAGCTAAACTAACTCTTCTGCAGTGTGGAGTGAGCAGCATGCACGGGAGAGGTGGAGAGAGAGAGAGAAGGAGCGTGGTGTGTGAGTGAAGGCAGAAGAGGAGCGGTCTGAACAGCGTAGCAACACGCGACTGGCATGAGAAACCGACCCGGTAGATTTATACGTGTAAAAAGTAACAACCAGTCCCTTTAAAGTTCCTCTAGAAAACAGTCATTTAAAGGGTATGGTCTGTGTTCAGCAGCTGAACAGCAGAAGGGATAAAGGATTTGTTCTGAGCTGCACCTCCTCTCTCTGGCCGCAGGATGGCGTCATCACACCGGTGCGTCACACAGATGAGGCCTTCATGGTCTGTCAGAAATTAGACAACCAGGATAGAAAATTAAGAGGAGAGAACCTGCAGCTGATTTTACTTCATGAGCCTGAAACTTTACCAACACATAGTCGTTCTTATCATGTCTTATTTATTCATATTTACTAATATATGTGTTGTTTTGGACTTCCATTGATTTAATATTCAGATTATAAATTAAACTATTAGTCAGTTAATCGTGATAGTAATGAAGTAATCATTTAGGTCATTTTTTCAGGCCTCTGCACATTTCTTAGGTTAAAAAATATTTAAGTATTTATTTTTTCGCACTCAATATTCTCCATAAAAGATGCCTGGCTTGAGCAACAAGATTTTTTAAATCATTTTATTATTCTTTTTTTTTTTAGTGAATTAGATATGGGGATGAAAATGCACGCACAGTACTACATTTATTTATAATAAAGTGTGAGGTCTTTGTCAACAAAAGATAATTTTCTAGTCAGGTGGTCTGGATTGATATAAATATGTAAATATTATTTGTGGATTTTATGTCCCTTCGTGGACGTTTTGCTTCTGTCTGTTTTTATTCCCTTTCATGGTCATTTTGCGTCTCTTTGTGGTCATTTTGTGTCTTTGTGTCATTTTGTGTCCCATCGTGGTCATTTTGTGCCCTTTTGTTGGTAAATTTTTCTCTTTGTTGTCATTTTGTGTCTTTGTGTCGTTTTGTGTCCTTTCATTGTCATTTTGTGCCCCTTTGTGGTCATTTGTCTCTTTGTGGTCATTTTGTGTCCCATCGTGGTCATTTTTTGCCCTTTTGTTGGTAAATTTTTCTCTTTGTGGTCATTTTGTGTCCCTTTGTGGTCCATTTGCAACTCTTTGTGATCATTTAGTGTCCTTTTGTGATCATTTTTTGCCCGTTTGTGGGCGTTTTGTGTCCCGTCGTGGTCATTTTGCGTCTCTTTGTGGTCATTTTGTGTCCCATCGTGGTCATTTTGCGTCTCTTTGTGGTCATTTTGTGTCCCATCGTGGTCATTTTGCATCTCTTTGTGGTCATTTTGTGCCCCATCGTGGTCATTTTGTGCCCTTTTGTTGGTCATTTTGTCTCTTTGTGGTTATTTTGTCTTAATTTGTGGTTGTTTTGTGTTCATTTGTGATCATTTTTTGCACCTTTGAGGTCATTTTGTGCCCTTTTGTTGGTTATTTTGTGTCTTTGTGGTCATTTTGTGTCCCTTTGTGATGATTTTGTGTTCTATCGTTGTCATTTTGCATGTCTTTGTGGTCAATTTGTCTCTTTGGGATCATTTTGCGTCCCTTTGTGGTCCATTTGCAACTCTTTGTGATCATTTAGTGTCCTTTTGTGATCATTTTTTGCCCGTTTGTGGGCGTTTTGTGTCCCATCGTGGTCAATTTGTGCCCTTAAATTTGTCTCTTGGTGGTAATTTTGTGTCCCTTTGTGGTCATTTTGCATCTCTTTGTGGTCATTTTGTGTCCCATCGTGGTCATTTTGCGTCTCTTTGTGGTCATTTTGTGTCCCATCGTGGTCATTTTGCATCTCTTTGTGGTCATTTTGTGCCCCATCGTGGTCATTTTGTGCCCTTTTGTTGGTCATTTTGTCTCTTTGTGGTTATTTTGTCTTAATTTGTGGTTGTTTTGTGTTCATTTGTGATCATTTTTTGCACCTTTGAGGTCATTTTGTGTCCCTTTGTGATGATTTTGTGTTCTATCGTTGTCATTTTGCATGTCTTTGTGGTCAATTTGTCTCTTTGGGATCATTTTGCGTCCCTTTGTGGTCATTTTGCATCTCTTAGTAGTCAAGATTAATTGAAGTTTTTTTTCATTGTGTTCTCTGAATTCGGAGCTTTCTGCGGGTCCCTGAACGCACCAGGCGGAACTCCTCGTGTGTGTGCGCGTGGGGGGTTTGGGTTTTCAGCAGCAGTTTGCTGAGTTTGAGTCTTCGGGCGGAGAAACGAGGAACAAACTGTCTTTATCTTTACCATCACTCTGAAGACTCTCTATCGATCAGTTAGCAGTCTGATCGATCAGCTGATCCGATCAGATCGATGGATTAGAGGAGCAGCTGCTGCAGAGGTGAGATCAGACTCTGTAAACTCTTTAATCTGTGTTTCTGCTCTGAGGAGGGAAACCTGCTTTCAGGGTGTGAAAGTGAACAGCTGTCTGACCTCTGACCTCCTGACAGACAAATACACTTTATTATTAATAACAACAATAATAATAATAATAATGTAAGAAGAAGAAGTTTATAGAAGCAGATCAATGAGATAAATCACTGGAGTATTGATCATTTAGTGATGCCGGTCACATGCTGCTGCAGGTGAGGCTAGTTTGTACTATTACAGATGTTATATCACTTTATACCCGCTGCTTTCTTCTATTAAATCCTGTAGTGTTTCTGTTATATTCTAATATTTACTTTGACATAATGATTATAATATTATTCCTATAACTCCTGACTGAATGACTTTAAGGCTCAGCAGTTGATTTTCTGGTTCTGTGTGATTGGGATCAACAGGAGACAGTGAACGCCTCATGTTTGTTCTTCAGATCAACATTTAAATGATTTTCTGAGTCAGACTTTGTTCTGTTTGTGTAAATATTGTCTGAAAGGTGGTCAAGACTAGACAACAGAAGTATCACCTGTTTAGATCTGAATTCAGCTTATTGAAATGAAAGGTTTGAATGTTTGAATTAAGAAAATATATAATTTACTGTAAATTAAAGGGACTGTTTGTAAGAATCAGAAATGTGTTGTTAACAGCTCCACCTGTGTCCGTTAAGTCAACTAAAGTCAGCGTTGTGTTTGCACTTGTGCTCGCTCTACATAGACATGAAGGAGCATCGCTCAACACAGTGAGGAGACACACGTCAGCTAAAAGCACAATATCACTCTATATTTCAGCTGCTTGGCAGTAATGTTAGCTGACCAGACCAAGGTCTCTCCATGAATCAATGCTGATCCTAGTGTTGGCTTTTCCTGCCTCAGCCTCCCGACCGCGGCCGGAGGGAACGGGGGAGACGCCGGAGTTTTGGTGGGAGACGATAACGTTTCTCTCTGCGGAGCTCCGTCACTTCACAAGACACGGGAAACCTCTGTTGGTCTGGAGGAGCTGCAGCAGTTATTTCTGCACAAATGTCCACTGAACATTCACTAGATATTCTCAGAGCTAAACTAACTCTTCTGCAGTGTGGAGTGAGCAGCATGCACGTGAGAGGTGGAGAGAGAAGGAGAGAGAGAAGGAGCGTGGTGTGTGAGTGAAGGCAAGCAGAGGAGCAGAGGAGCAGAGTACAGCAGAGACTCCGGTCCTGGAGACCAAAGCTACGGTCTCCCCCGCGTCCTCCGACCGCGGCCAACACTGTTTAACAGCTTCACTAGATACAACCAAGAGGTTTTGGTGCTTCACTGCAGTTTGTGTTGGAGTCTGAGTCTGAACAGCGGAGACACACGAGAGAGCATGAGACACCGACCAGCAATGATTTATACCTGGAACAAGTTACAAACAGTCCCTTTAAGTTTTTTTAAATGTCACAACTTGAAATTTAAGAACTCAAAGAGATGTATTCAGACCACATAAACATAGATATTCCAGGGCTATAAATTATTTAAATTCAGCATTATAGGTGTTCCGTTGCTGCCAAGATTCAAATCATTATGGAAATGATTTGGATAACAACATAGTGAAGCGTCCTCCTCTAATAACGGCTCCAGAGAGGGTCAGAGGTCGGTGGCTTTCTAGTATCCTGGATGGAGTACTGAACTACCGGGTCTACCGGGTCTACCGGGCCTACCGGGTCCACCGGGTCTAGACTCAGAGGCCCGGGACCAGAACCTTCGTATGAAGTGATTGTTAACATGTTGGAAAGTCAATTAATCGACCACAAAGAGACACAAAACTACTATAGAGACACACAACGTCTCAAAGACACTCAAAACTACAATAAAGAGACACAAAACAACTTTAATGAGACTCAAAACGAGTTTAAAGAGACGCAAACTAACCACAGAGACTCAAAACTACCGTAAAGAGACAAAACTACTTTAATGAGACACAAAACGACTACATAGAGATGCAAAATTACCACAAAATGACTCAAAACGACTATAAAGGAGGCACAAATCAACCACAGAGACTCAAAACAACCACAAAGACCTTCAAAACAACTATAAAGAGACACAAAACAACTTTTAAGAGATGCAGAACAACCTCGAAGAGACTCAAAACAACTATAAAGAGACACAAAACAACCACAAAGACACTGAAAACTACAATAAAGAGACACAAAACAACTTTAATGAGACACAAAACGACTACATAGACATGCAAAATGACTACAAAGAGACTCAAAACAACCACAAAGACACTCAAAACAACCACAAAGAGACTCAACACAACTATAAAGAGACTCAAAACGGGCTTAAAGAGATGCAAACCAACGACAGAGACTCAACACAACCACAAAGACACTCAAAACAACCACAGAGACTCAAAACAACCACAAAGACACTCAAAACAACCACAAAGAGACACAAAACAACCACAGAGACTCAAAACAACCACAAAGACACTCAAAACAACCACAAAGACACTCAACGCAACCCAAGACACTCAAAACAACCACAAAGACACTCAAAACAACCACAAAGACACTCAACGCAACCCAAGACACTCAAAACAACCACAAAGAGACTCAAAAAACACAAAGACACTCGAAACAACCACAAAGACACTCAACGCAACTATAAAGAGACTCAAACATCTTAAAGGAGATGCAGAACGACCACGCAGAGACTCAAACATCTTAAAGGAGATGCAGAACGACCACGCAGAGACTCAAACATCTTAAAGGAGATGCAGAACGACCACGCAGAGACTCAAAACAACTACGAAGTGATATAGACTGCTTTTATTTTGAAAATATTTGACATGTGAACAGATGTTTGAACTCCTCCTCCTCTCTCTCTGCAGACATGGAGGGTGTGTGTGTGTGTGTGTTGCTGGTGTGTGTGCTGAGTGTGTGTGTCGGGGCTCACAGTTCGTTGGACGGCGGTGACCACGCCCACCAGGACCCCCATCATCATCATCATCACCATCATCATCTGGTTTCCAACGGCAACGCAGCCTCAGGTAGGAAACACCCTTCCTCTCTGTCTGTGTGTGTGTCTGTCTGTGTTTCCATGGAGACGTTGATGGTCCCCAGAGGATGAATCCACTCAGAAATCATAGAAATCAAATGTAGCAAAAATAATATTCAAATAAATGTAGCCATTAATTAATTGATACAAATGTGTTTTAATTTGTGACTTTATTTATTTATCTTTGTATTAATTCCCTTATTTATGTACTCTTCTGTTTAATTTTCCATTTTATTTATTTATTTATTATTATTATTATTTACATTTATTTATTTATTTTTGCATTTTTATATTTTTTCATTTATATTTATTTTTAAATGTAGAAATGCATAGAGAAATGTAAAAAGAAAAAAAAAACAGAAATAAATAATTTGGGGTAAATAAATAAGGGGTGAAATGCAACGGGAAAATCATGCAGAAATAAATAAATAAATATATAAATGCATAAATACATACATTTCAAAATAAATATAAAATAAGTAAATAAAAATAAATGCAAAAATAAATAATAAATGTAAAAAAATAATAAAAATAAATAAATACATACATTGAAAAATATGAAATAAATAAATGTAAAAAGCAATATATAAATACATGTAAGAAAAATAATAAAATAAATTAATAAATACGTACATTTAAAAATAAATATAAAAGAAAAATAAATACTAACTAAATATATAAATAAAAAGTAAACGCAAAATTAAATAAATAAATGTAAAAAAATAAAAAAAATAAGGCAATGAATATAAAAGATAAGAATAAATAAAGAAGCATATTAAAATAAAATATCAATTTATGTCACAATAATTTCATTTATAATTGTCAACATTTATTTTTAATATTATTTTTGCTACATTCTATGACATATTTATTTATTTATTGAGTCATTTATTTATTTATTAATTTATTTAATTTATTTTTTATTACATAGTTCTATTTGCAGCTACTAAACGTGAAGGGTTTTTCTCTTTCGTTTTCCTTTCAGCAGTCTGATAAGTATAGATCTTGTTCTTGAGAAAAGACGACGGCTGTTTCTCTGTTTGTGGTTTTTACATCACAAGAGAGAAAGACACAGTGTGGTTATAGTACTTCTACTTCTACTGCAGTAAAGGACCGGAATACTTCCTCCACCACTGGAGAGATTATACTACTATATCATCACCTCCTGTCAGCTGAAAACTCCCATCACCAGTTTAATCTGTCCTCAAGTTTAACATTAAAGCTGGTGTGTGTGTGTGTGTGCGTGTGTGTGTGCGTGCGTGCGTGTGTGTGTGTGCAGCAGAGATAGCGTAGGAGCTCGCAGCTTGCCACAACTTCCTGGAGGAGACAGAAATAGACTTTGTCTCTGCTTCGTTTAGAGGAGACTTGGGCTGCGTTCGAATAGTCCTTTTCTCTCTGGGAGGTTCATAACGGAGTGAAACGACCCGGAAGAACCTCAGGAGCAGCCGACATGAGAGCTGTTAGAGTCCTCTAGAGCAGGGATCAGCAACCTTTACTATCTAAAGAGACATTTAGGCAAATAAAACATAAATAATAATCTGTCTGGAGCCGCAAAACATGTGATCATTGTGATGAAGGTAACACAGTTTATAGTCTAAGTATATAGTATATCAGTCCAATGCAGTGAGGGCCAAAGAGACAATGTACTACGGAGTATTAGGGCCACATTGAGGGAAAAAACATCTGAGATTTACACAATAAAGTCAGAATATTACGAGAAATAAAGTCGAAGGAGCGCTGGTAAAGCAGCACCTTCTGTAGTCCGTCTTCAGAACATTGTAGTTTCACCACGGCAGCATGACGTCACTAACATCCGCCGCCGTCGCATCATCATCCTCATCCTCCTCATCCTCATCATCATCATCATCATCACGGAGCTTCTAGTGAAAGAGCAGTCAGAGTCTCTGAACACCACGGTTGTCTTTTCCTGAGTCCTTCTGAATTCTCCTTGTCATCTTTCCTTGACCTCATGACGTTCTCCATCGAGGTCAAGGAGAAGTGGTCAGGAAAAGATGTTAGGTCTAAGAGCCACTGAGAAGAGAGTAGAAACTCCATACGTCACGTCTTAAACTATAAAAGATAGATAGATTGATAGATAGATAGAATTAAATGATTGTGTTACAGCTGCAGGTTTTACAGGCCATGCACAGAAACAGTAAATAAAATGTACATATCAACACTAAAGAAACATATCTATAGAATACACAATATATATAAAGAATATTGGAATAAATATACCCGACTACTAACATAAGAAATCTAAAATATAAATATAGAATAACCCTCTATATACATTAGCAAAGTGTGCAATTTACAATGTTTTGTTTTTAAATAAAAAATAATAAAAGCAATAAAATAAATAATAATAATAAAAGCAATAAAATAAAGAAATAATAATAATGAAATAATAATAAAAGCAATAAAATAAATAAGAAGAAAAGAATAATAAGAAAAAAATAAAATAAATAATAAGAAAATAATAATAATAAATAAAATAAATAATAATAATAATACAAATAAAATAATAATAAAATAAATAATAATAAAATAACAAAAGCTTTTACAGTTCATTTAAAAAACGAATTACTAGACACACTACTCAGGGCTGAAAAAAGTCTTCAAACTTTTAATTTTCAAGTAAAAATTAGTAATTTAAATAATTTTATTAACAGGTAATTCCCTAAAATCTGCTAGAATAGATCATCAGTCAAAGATAAGTCCAGGACTAGCTTACATCCAATAGACATTTTTATATTGTTTTGACGGTATATATGGTCATATTGCCCAGCCCCAAGGTGCATGATGGGAAGTGAAGTTTTCCTGGCGTGTTGGCGTTCGTTCAGACTGAGCTGATGTTCAGCGTGTGACTTTGCCTTCGACCTTCCTCCTGTTTTAATTCTATTATGATGTCGGTATATTTTTATCCTCACAGCTGCTGATCTTAATCCTCAGACTAAACTCGGACCTTTAGCTGACGCTGCCTGCTCACCTGTCACTCTCTCTCTGTCCTGCACCTCTCCTCTGTCTTCTGCTGTGGTGCGGCGGCCGTCACGCTGGATGAAGGGGGAAACTTAAGCTGGTTTTATACCGGGCTCAGTGGGCTCAGTGGGCTCGGGGTGCTAACAGCAGATACAGAGACTGTATATATCTATAGCTTTTAATTTGTTGTTCCGCATCAGATTTCAGCCGACAGGATGTACACGGTGCTGCTGCTGTTGAACGCAGCCTCCGCTGTGGTTGGGTCAGACAAACTGGAGACAACGAAGCCCCCCCCCCACCGCCGCCACTATTTAAAATAGTTTGAGTTTTTTAGTCTGTACAGTATGTACAGCACAACACACACTATAATGTCACTATAGACACAGTGAGTTACACTGAGGGCTGTTCCAAATGAACCTTAAAGGGAGATTAGTCAAGTATTTAATCCTCTTATCAACATGGGAGTGGACAAATATGCTGCTTTATGTAAAATGTATGTATATATTTATTATTGTAAATCAATGAACAACACAGATCAATGACAGATATTGATCCAGAAACCCTCACAGGTACTGCATCTAGCATAAAACAATATGCTCCAATCATAACATGTCAAACTGCAGCCCAACAGGCAACAACAGCTGTCAGTGTGTCAGTGTGCTGACTTGACTATGACTTGCCCCAAACTGCATGTGATGATCATAAAGTGGGCATGTCTGTAAAGGGGAGACTCGTGGGTATCCATAGAACCCATTTACATTCACTGATCTGGAGGTCAGAGGTCAAGGGACCCCTTTGAAAATGGACATGACAGTTTTGGGATATTTTTCCGACTTTTTATTGAACATTATTCTGACTTTTTCTGACTTTTTTTCCAGACTATTTGGGACTTTTTTTTAAATTTTTCTGACTTTTATTGAACTTTTTTTCTAACTTTTTTCAGACATTTTAAAAATAAAATTTCAGAAATTTTTCTGGCTTTTTTTTTTGTACATTTTTAAACATTTTTTCAGAAATTTTTTCAGACTATTTAAAAAAAAGAATTCAGACATTTTTCTGACTATTTATTGGACGTTTTTCTGACATTTCTTTTGGACAAACGCCCTCACATATTCACTGATCTGGAGGTCAGAGGTCAAGGGACCCCTTTGAAAATGGCCATGACAGTTTGTCCTCGCCAAAATTTAGCATATGTTTGGAGCGTTATTTAACCTCCTTCACAACAAGCTAGTATGACATGGTTGGTACCGATGGATTCATCAGGTTTAATAGTTTCATATGATACCAGTATCTTCACTCTGGCTTTAAAACTGAGTCCGCTACAACTTAAAAACCACAAGTTGAGTTAAAAAAATTAGCGGCGTTAAAACAAATTTGCGTTAACTTTGACAGCCCTAGTTTTTATCCTATATTAGTTTACGTTTAGTCAAAGTGGCACCATTAAAAGTATGTAGAATGATTTATTAGCAGCTCCTGTTTGTAATATACTCATTGATGTACAGACTACTATCACTGGATTCATTTGATACTGAAGAAAACCTAAAAACACGTCTGTTCTGAGGCAAGTTCTGCAGTTTTAAGAAGCTTTGTTCTTTGATTTTGAAGCAGATTTATGGATGTTAATTCACAATAGATACTGGAGATGTTTATATCATCTGGAAGTGTAAGTCACACTAAATATGAGAATATGTGAGTCTCGTCTGTGTGTTTAGATTTGACTGAGTTATGACTCCGAGAAGGAATACCATGTTTGAAACAAATTGTGGCAAACTACAATAACTAACTCAGTATTTTAAACGTCTCACGATCAGGAAAAAACGACCACATGCACACGAGGAATATAAATAGTACCTTTTAGTTGAGGAGTAATCATGCTCTAAGTTTCGGAAGTGCAGTTCCTATAATTTGGGGTCTCTGTGGGATGTAAACAGGAAGTATAATGTTAGTTTGTTCCGCTGTCGGCCCGTTTGTTTAGGCTATATGTTTGTTTATGGTCTCCATTAAAAGAATGCAGAATGATCTATTAGCAGCTCCTGTTTATAGTGAACTCATTGATGTACAGAAAACTATCACTGGATTCATTTGACACTGAAGAAAACCTAAAAACATGTCTATTCTGAGGCAAGTTCTGCCGTTATAAGGAGCTTTATTTCTGTTTTTTCTAAGTGGATTTATGGACGTTTATCTTGATAGATATAATAACATCAAGTGTAAGTCACACTGAATATAAAACTATGTGTATCCCGTGTGTGTGTTGAGATCTGACTGAGTTGTGACTCTGAGAAGAAGTAGTTTAAGTACCTTAATAAGTCATCGGTCCAAACTACAGTTACTGACTTCCTGAACACCTGCACGCACCTGTCCGTCCCCCCCCACACACACCCAGTATCTCTGAGCCTCACGTCCTCCGCCCAACACATTCAACATCCAACTCTCCCAGTTCAAACCAACTGAACCAGTTGGATCTCAACTGCTAGAGCTGCAGCATGTAAACCTGTCTGGTCTCTAATCTGTCCTAATATTTACCCAGAGAGCTTAGAGGCAACACACACACACACACACACACACACACACACACACACACACACACACACTGCTGCAGGTTTACTGTCACAGTTATCTTCAGTGTGAACAGCTGATATTTATACTCAGATCTGAATCATCTGACATCTGGAACAGCTGCTGCTCCATCAGTGCTAAGAAACTAAACGTAAGGAGGTCAAAGGTCTGCAAAGGTAGAAGAAGAAGAAGAAGTGTTTACTTAGAGATAAAGAACTGGTACTACCTTTTAAAAACACTTCATGAAAAGAGTCTACAGAGTCTTTGGTGTCTGAGTCGTACCGAACACACCCACGTAGCCACGAGACGTTTCGTCACCGGCTCATTTCACCGAGATCACACGTTTTGGGCGTCGCATGCATGCCGTCTGCACATGTGCAGAACACGTACGAGCATGCAGACAGAGAGAAGTGCTGTCTGCAGCCGGGTGGTGTTGCAGCATTTCACTGAATATGAGAGTGAGAAGTGTGAATGTGAAACGTTATTTGGTCGGGAAAAAGTGGATTCACCTACAGTATCTGTCAGGATTTAATGTTTTTAAGATTTTGAAATGTTTTTAATGCCAGAATGGATATATCTGCTTCATCTGAGTCTCTGTGGAGGCAGAAGGAAGTTAATGCTTTTATTGTGGTAGTCTGAGTAACGTGACGTCATATCCGTTTCGTATCCGTCAACCAAAACAAACCTCAGAGAGTCTAAAACGTTGGAGGGTCAGCGTGGATACGACCTGCACCCTCACATTTTAAATCCAGCGTGGTAAACACTACACATCCAGTAAAGGATGGAAACACTTTGGGTTTCACACATTGACAGGAAAAGCAGAGCTAGACAGAGCAGAGCTAAAGCTGCATGCTAACGTCTAAAAAAGGCCAAAATATGTCCGAAAATAAGTCAGAACAAAGGCTGAAAAAAGTCAGAAAAAAAGCTGAAATATGTCTGAAAATGTTTTAAAGAAGGGGTTCGAAAAAAGGCAGAAAAAATGCCAAAGTATGTTTGAAAATAGGCTGAAAATAGTCAGAAAAAAAAGTCAGAAAAAAGCTGAAATATGTCCGAAAAAAGGCAGAAAAATGCCAAAGTATGTCAGAAAAGAGGCCGAAATATGTTCAAACAAAAGTCTGATATATGTCCGAAAAAAAGCCAAAATATGTCTGAAAATGTTTTTTAAAAAAAGGCTGAAATATGTCAGAAAAAAGGCCGAAAAAATGCACAAGTATGTCCGAAATATGGCCCAAAAAAAGGCAGAAATATGTTCAAACAAATGGCCAAAATATGTCAGAAAAAAGTCTGAAAAAGCTGAAATATGTCTGAATTTCTTTTTAAAAAAAGACTGAAATGTGTCCGAAAAGAGGCAGAAAAATGCCAAAGTATGTCCGAAATATGGCCCAAAAAAATTCCCAAAATAGGCCGATATATGTCTGAATAAAAGTCGGAAAAAGTTAGCAGGAAACGTTATCGTATGGCGGTAACGTGGCGATCGAGTAAAAGTCCCTAGAAGTGAATGATTCAACTTTCTCCACCGGTCTAGAGTTAAAAAAGGAATCACAATAAATCGTAATATCGAATCACAATACTTAAAAATCGCACTACATATCGAATGGTAAAGTACACACTAAGCTACAACGCTAACGCTCTCTTTCGTCTCATGTTACCCGGCGCTGACCGTCACTGTCATCAGTTAAAACGTCTCCAGTTGGCGGCGGCGGCGAGTCATATCAGCTCTGTTGTCATTAACTTGAGACAAACAGACAATGAAGATCTGAGCTCCTCTCTAACACTCTCTCTCTCTCTCTCTCTGACACTCTCTCTCTCTCTCTCTCTCTCTCTGACACTCTCTCTCTCTCTCTCTCTCTCTCTCTGACACTCTCTCTCTCTCTCCCTCTCTCTCTCTCTCTCTCTCTCTCTCTTCCTCTCTCCTCTCTCTCTCTCTCTCTCTCTTCCTCTCTCCTCTCTCTCTCTCTCTTCCTCTCTCCCTCTCTCTCTCTCTCTCTCTCTCTCCCTCTCTCTTGGCTGAGCGGTCGTTCATGCAGAGACTCTCAGACACGTTCTGGAGGCTGAAATGACCAAATGTAGGCATGAATGAAGTAATTCACTCTGATCCTGTTTAAACCGTTGTCATGACGACGGCAGCAGCAGCAGCGGGAGAACCTGATGTGATGGATGGTCGTGGATGCTAGCTGCTAAATGAGGCTAACAGGAGTTTGGACTCTTACTGATCCCTGCTCCCAATACATAACAACTACTGCAGTACTACTGTGATGATCATAAAGTGGGCATGTCTGTAAAGGGGAGACTCGTGGGTACCCGTAGAACTCATTTACATTCACTAATCTGGAGGTCAGAGGTCAAGGGACCCCTTTGAACGTGGACATGCCAGTTTTTCATCGCCAAAATGTAGCGTGAGTTTGGAGCGTTATTTAACCTCCTTCACGACCAGCTAGTCTGACATGGTTGGTACCGATGGATTCATCAGGTTTTCTAGTTTCTTGTGATACCAGTATCTTCACACAGCCCTGATCAATGAGAGCAATAATAAGGTTGATAAATGAGTGAGAAAGAAAGAAAAACTAGCGGTGGAAGTGAAGCTACTGTGTCTCTTTTGAGTATTTTTATACGGCGATATTGCAACGTTTACTTTAGTAAAGTACATCAGTATTTGT
This sequence comes from Sebastes umbrosus, assembly GCF_015220745.1. Taxonomy (NCBI): domain Eukaryota; kingdom Metazoa; phylum Chordata; class Actinopteri; order Perciformes; family Sebastidae; genus Sebastes; species Sebastes umbrosus. The sequence goes on along the minus strand of NC_051285.1, from coordinate 1,064,272 downwards.
TCCACCTCCGTCCTCTGGAGCTCAGTGAAGCAGAACTGTGATGTGTCTCCGTTCTTCGACCCAAACAAAGATGGCAGCAAGAAAAGATGGATGTTTACTCGTCCTGTTGCTGTTTTTAGCTCCAAGTCTGTCAAACTGAAACGGTCTCTGAGGGAAACAGACTCCGACTCTCTACCTGCAGGACAGACTTTATTTATGTCTGCAGGTTGGCGTGCTTCTTCTACAGTATGTTCTGCTTCTTTATGGCGTTGTTATCTAAATTCTGAGACTGCAGTCGGACAGTTTGAGCACAGAAAAAGATTATTTTGCGTGCACAGAAATGATATTTTATAGAGTAATTATTACCCCCCAAAGAATAATTGAATTTGAGCAATCAAAAATCTATTCTGTGATAAATGAATTTATTAGCATGTTTGCAAACATCATCATATTGATCATAATCTCTCTACAAATATAACTTTTAATGTCCCGTTGCACGCTCAGAACTGAGACATAAATATAATTCCACACCTTTCCCCTGTTGTAGATTATTAGCATTTATATATATTTGTGTTGTTATTCTCTGTGTTGTAGATCTGTGTGCGATAGACCAGCAGCTCTGTCAGGATGAGAACTCCCTGCTGAGCTTCGAGGCGATCTGCAGCATCCACAAACTGATGGACGACGACGCCGACGGCACGGTGGACACGACGGAGACGAACGAGGTGAGACAAAAACTCTTCTCCTGACCAAACAGAAATGTTTATTGTCCTGCTTTTTACTCTAAAAATAACCTTTTCTGTCTTCAGCGAAGACTAAATGATGGAAAATCATGTAAGTAATGTCCAACCCCCCCCTGTCTCAATCCGTCCCTCCGTTCGTCCTCAGTTTCTCAGGGAGGATCTGAATTATCACGACCCCAAAGCCAAACAGAGCAGCTTCCACCGTGTAGACCTGTACATCAGCGTGGAGGACATGTGGTCCGCCTGGAAGAGCTCCGAAGGTGAGGGAAACGTCTCTGAGACAGTGTTTTCTTCTTACTGAGCAGAGCTTGAACGCCTCATAATAATAACTCAATGGCACCTCCGTTAACGTTAGTAGCTCTGTTATTTAGTCAAGCAGGACTGTGCTGCCCACCAGCTGCTAACAGCTAACCTTACGAACTCTCATCCTATTGATTTCAACACAGATTTGTTATTCAGGGTCGCTTTATCAGTAAAAAAAACAGCGTGCGCTCCCTCCTCTTTGGTTGTAGTAGTGTCATGCTTTTGAGCGTTTTTTGTCTCTCCGCTGTGTCTCCGGTCTCAAACAAACTGAATGATACAGCGTGCGTATGCGTCATTGTGCAGCGTAACTGTGGGAAAGCATCAATAAGAGGAATCGATAGTCACAAAGCCATGAGATGCCGAGGAATCGGACAACTAGGAACTGATTCTCTATTCCCATCTCTAGCGTTTCTGTCTGCCAGAGTGGCGGATGGCCTGACGATTTCACCCCGCCACTGCCAACAATTGATCTACATTTGGTGGGTGTTGGGTGCTAATTTCAGACCCTGGCTACAGCACAACAAAGTAGGAAATAAGAAGAATAAACACATTAAAACAGACCAACCATTAGCCAGCATTGGGCCTTTGTGTCCTCAAGAATGCCGAAGACCAAACGGCCTTGCTACCATTACAGCAGCACATGTGATGAGTGTTTACGGGTCTTTTCTGTCGTCATATTGGTTCATAAATAGTCCGATATGTTGGTGTTAGCTTGTCAGCATCTATCAGATCAGCAAAAACAGTTTTGACATTTCACACCAAACATATTTCCCACTGAGCTGATTTAAAAGCAGCAGAAGGAAAGTTGAACGAAAACAAACCCACATAAACATCAACAGAAGAAGTCTTCAGTAGACGAGAGCTGGAGGGAGATCTGAGGTTTCCTCACAGTAAACACGTCTTCTACTTTATTATTTACTGTGTCAATAAAACAGCGACATGTTCACATCATCACCTCCGGCTCAGGGAACCAAACTTCCTTTTTAGAAATCATAACTTTAAGGTTCATGTTGTTTTAAAGACGTCAGAATTAAAGATTTATCGGCTCTGGAAGATTGTGGAAAAAAGGAAGGAAGGAAGGAAGCATAGAGAGGAGGGATGAAGAGGAGAGGTGAGGAAGGAAAGAAGAATTAATGAAAAAAAATAGCTGGACAGACACGAAAAGGAAACACATTAAGAGAAAAGAAAAGGGGAGCTAAGAAAGAGTAGATGGAGAGAAAAAGACTCAAAGAAAAGATTACAAAAAGGACAGGAAGAAGTATATAGTAAAAAAACAAATATATGTTCTATTTATTGGTGTACCTATAAAACAAGATATTTTCAGTACGCCGTCAAATAACAGAAAATATCTCCTTTGTTTTTTTACAGTGAAAAACAAAACAAAAAAAGACATTTTCTGTTATTTGACGGCGTACCTACAGTAAAAAACAAGATATTTTCTGTAATATTACAGTAATAAAACAAGATATTTTCTGTTATTTAATGACATACCTATAATAAAAAATATATATATATATATATATATTTTCTGTTATTTGACGGCACACCTACAATTAAAAAAAAAAAGAAGAATTGATTATTTTCTGTTATTTGACGACGTATCTATAGGTACGTTAGGGAAAGGGAAGGAAGGAAAGAAAGAAGAAGCGAAAGAAAAGGAAAGAGGGAACTAAAGATGGAAAACAAGAGAACGAGCTATGGAAAGAAGGAAAGAAAAAGAAGTCAAGAATGGATGGAAGAAAGAAAGAAAGAAGTAAGGAAAGATGGAAAATAGAGGACGCACAGAAGCAAATAAAGGGAAGAAAGCAGTAAAGAATGGATGAAAGAAAGATGGAAAAAGAGGAAAGAAAAGTGAAAAGGGGATGAAAGAAAGAACAAAGGGAAGAAGGAAAGATGGATAAAGGAGTGAGGAGGGATTGAAAAGGAAGAATGGTGTGTTGAGTGTAAAAATAAAATCCTATTTCTGGCTTCTTCTTAATTTTCCAGCTCAATTTGTCACCGTGATGACGTAGAGACACACGAGGAGGAACGTGGTTATTTTTAGACATCAACTGCATGAAGACGTAATAACAGAGAGACGGAGATATACAGATGTTTAACAGCTGTTTTCAGGTATTTAAAGCACTGTGTGTTTGTGTGTTTTCAGTGTATAACTGGACAGAGCAGCAGGTGGAGGACTGGCTGATCATCAGCGTGGAGCTTCCTCAGTACATCGACACCTTCAGGAAACACCATCTGGATGGAAAGGCCTTACCCAGGTACAGTACTACACTTCCCATAATGCTTTGGGGACTATGGAGCCAATTAGCACCATTAATTAGGGCCATACCAGCTGTTATACAAGTTTAAGCCAAATAGCTCTGTCTGCTTACACCTTCTGTTGTGTCAGTATAGCTGCAGATATATTTGATCTTTTGTGATATTTTTGCAGACCAATAATGATAATAATCTTATAACCCCATATTAAAGCAGCCGTGAGACATAAACCTATACTGATAACATGTTGGATAGTTGATAGAAGCTCCTCCGGTTCACTCCTGAGGTTCCTACAACAGTCTCCTGTAGGTCTCCACTCTCAGATCTCAGATGTCGGAGTGTTCATGAACGCAACAGTTTTTCAGACACACGACCACTACAATGTTTGTTTCTGGGTTTCCACTTCCTGTGTAGGTTAAACTCTAAAGCCAGACTGAATTAACTCATTAATGATCCCACCACACACCCCATCCTGTCTCTGTTGCAGGCTGGCGGTGAAGAACACCACGCTGGCGGTGTCGGTGTTGAAGATCTTAGACAGAAGTCATGCTCAGAAGCTGCAGCTCAAAGCTCTGGACATCGTGCTGTTTGGACCGCCGCCGGGTATGTGATGTCATGTGATGTATGTCATGTGATATCTGTGGTTAACTGTATGTTTAAGCAATAGCTCACGACAGGCTGTGGTCTGTGTGTCAGCAGGCCGTCACAGCCGCTGGAAGGATCTGGTTCTGGGCGTGTCCATCCTGATGGCGCTGGGCGGCTGCTGGTTCGCCTACGTCCAGACCAGGAAGTCCAGAGACGACCTGGGGAGGCTGTCGAAGGACCTGGAGGGTCTGCAGCGGGCCGAGCAGAGCCTGCAGGACCTGCAGGACAAGTGAGTCCCTCATCACACCTGCTGCATCTAGCTCATACTGAGTCATACCGAGTCATACCGAGTCACACTGACTCACACTGACTCACACTGACTCACACTGACTCACACCGAGTCACACCGAGTCATACCGAGTCACACTGACTCATACCGAGTCACACTGACTCACACTGAGTCACACTGAGTCACACTGACTCACACTGAGTCACACTGACTCACACTGAGTCATAATGACTCATACTGAGTCGCAACGACTCATACTCACTTATAATGACTCATACTGACTCACACTGAGTCACAGAGTCAAACTGAGTCACACTGAGTCACACTGAGTCACACTGAGTCACACTGACTCACACTGAGTCATACCGAGTCATACCGAGTCATACCGAGTCACACTGAGTCACACTGACTCACACTGAGTCATAATGACTCATACTGAGTCGCAACGACTCATACTCACTTATAATGACTCATACTGACTCACACTGAGTCACAGAGTCAAACTGAGTCACACTGAGTCACACTGAGTCATACTGAGACACACTCACCTGTCTCACCATCTTTTACATGTTGTATCGTGTTAATTAAACAGGTGAAGTCAACAGATCACGGTTCACATACAAAACAATACGCTGCTACTACTGCTACTGTACTGATACTACTACTGCACTGATACTACTACCGTACTGTTTATACTACCGATGTCAATACTATTTGTTCTACCACCTCTACTACTACTGTTAGTACAACTAATACTACTCTTACTACTACTACTACTACTACTGTTACTACTACTACTGTTACTACTACTACTGTCAGTACTACTACTACTGTTACTACTACTGTCAGTACTACTACTACTACTACTACTACTACTACCACTACAGACTCAGTGTGAGCAGCAGCTGTAACGACTCCTGATCTCAGTCTTGTTTTGTTTATTTCATAATTAAATGTAATGAACCTCTAAAGTGACGGAGCTGCAGCAGCAGAGGAAGTAACTCTGACTGAGGATGTGTGTGTGGACGGTCTCTGTCTAGAGTCCTTATATGGTCAAAGAGTAGCCAACAGCTCAGTCTGCATGCTCACACACACACACACACACACACACACACACACACACACACACACACACACCTGCATGTACACACTAACATACACAAAGACATCACACATGGTGTGTGTCGTGTTGTAACATGTTTCACAGCTCTTGTTTCTTCTTCTACTTTTTTCTGTTTCCTCCAACCATAACTACACAGTAGTAGTACTCCTACTACTACAGTTACTACTACGACTACCACTACTGCTGCCATGACCACTACTGTTACTACTACTATTGTTACCATGTGTTACTACGACCAGTGTTACTACCATTACAACTACAATTGTATTACTCCTAATACTACTACTACTACTACTACTACCGGTATTGTTTCTACTGTACTACCACTATTAATACCTCTACAACCAGCTATTTCTACTACTGTTACTATAACCTTACTATCACTATTGATACTACTACTACTACTTCTACTGTTACTACTAGTAGTATTATTACTTCTACAACTACTGTTACAACTACTATTGTATTCCTACTACTACTACAATATTGTTTCTACCTTCCATTAATACCTCTACAACCAGCTATTTATACTACTATTACTATGTGTACTACCTTTACACTTACTATCACTATTGATACTACTTCTATTACTGCTGTTACTACTAATAGCATTATTACTTCTACGACTACTGTTACATTCCTACTACACCACTGTTACTGTTACTATTACTATCATTCTACTACCACAACTACTATTGTTACTACCACTGTTACCGATTTCTACTGCTGCAATATATATGTGTATATATATGTATATATATATATGTGTATATATATGTGTATATATATATGTGTATATGTATATATATATATGTAAATATATATATACACATATATATGTATATATGTGTATATATATATATATGTATATATATACGTGTATATATAAATATATATATACGTGTATATATAAATATATATATGTATATATATATATACATATATATATATCATGTACATATATACACACATATATATATGTGTGTATATATATACATTATGTACATATATATGTATATATATTATGTATATATATATATGTGTGTATATATAAACTGTATATATACTGTATATTTAGGAGGAAACTCATTTGGCCTCATTGACGAAAATTGGACATGCATTTTTGCATCGCACTGATGAGAAACGGCTTTAATAAGGCAATATTTACTTAAATAACTCCCTCTTGTTCTATAGAAGGTTTTCACTCGTCAGAAATACTTCCTGTAGTACTGTAGTAGAGCTGTACTGTGCAGTATGTTCAGTGTGTCAGCAGCTTATCTGGATCCAGTGTCAGTCAATTAGATTCAAACAGGTGGTGATGTACAGTACGTACAGTAGGACAGGTCATATACAGTACACGGTTGCACACAAACACACTCAGAGACACATTATTACACAAACACACTGATCCCAGCGCCTCCTGCTGGCACCAACAGTCAATAAAAACAATATGACTTCAGATTAAAGGTTCATTCTTTATTTAAGAAACAGCAGCTGGACAAATAAAATAGCAAAATATTACTTATTGTTACAGTATCAGAATCAGTCTGTAGTGTTGTTAAAGCAGTAGTAGAAATGGTAGTAACAGTAGGAGTGGTTATAATAGTAACAGTAATACTAACAGTAAGAGTTGTAATATCAACAATAATACTTACAGTAGTAATAGTAGAAGTAATAGCAGTAGAGTAATACTAGTAATGGTAGAATACTAACAGTAGTAGAAGTAGCATTAAAGAGGAATGAATAGTACTAGTGGAGGTAACACTAACGGTAGAATTAACTTTGGTAATAGCAGTACAGTATTAGTAAAGTATGTCGAAAAATCATTAAAATAGTCATAGTATAGTTTGTCGAAATAGTATACTATGACATTTTTTGACATGCTATACTATGACTTATTTTGTAATTATTTGCGACATACAATACTATGACTTTTTTTGTGACTTTTTTCGACATGCTATACTATGACTTTTTTCGTGACTTTTTTCGACATCCTATACTATGACTTTTTTTGTGACTTTTTTCGACATGCTATACTATGACTTTTTTCGACATGCTATACTATGACTTTTTTCGACATGCTATACTATGACTTTTTTTGTGACTTTTTTCGACATGCTATACTATGACTTTTTTCGACATGCTATACTATGACTTTTTTCGTGACTTTTTTCGACATCCTATACTATGACTTTTTTTGTGACTTTTTTCGACATGCTATACTATGACTTTTTTCGACATGCTATACTATGACTTTTTTCGACATCCTATACTATGACATTTTTTCGTGACTTTTTTCGACATCCTATACTATGACATTTTTCGTGACTTTTTTGACACACTATACTATGATTTTTTTTGACATACTATTCTGACTTTTTTCAACATGCTATACTATGACTTTTTTCGTGACTTTTTTCGTGACTTTTTTCGACATACTATACTATGACATTTTTCGTGACTTTTTTCAACATACTATACTATGACTTTTTTCGACATGCTATACTATAACTTTTTTCGTGACTTTTTTCAACATGCTATACTATGACTTTTTTCGTGACTTTTTTCGACATGCTATACTATGACTTTTTTCAACATCCTATACTATGACTTTTTTCGTGACTTTTTTCGACATACTATACTATGACTTTTTTCGTGACTTTTTTGACACACTATACTATGATTTTTTTCGACATACTATTCTGACTTTTTTCAACATGCTATACTATGACTTTTTTCGTGACTTTTTTCGACATGCTATACTATGACTTTTTTCGACACGCTATACTATGACTTTTTTCGTGACTTTTTTCGACATACTATACTATGACTTTTTTCGTGACTTTTTTGACACACTATACTATGATTTTTTTTGACATACTATTCTAACTTTTTTCAACATGCTATACTATGACTTTTTTCGTGACTTTTTTCGACATGCTATACTATGACATTTTTCGTGACTTTTTTCGACATCCTATACTATGACTTTTTTCGTGACTTTTTTGACACACTATACTATGATTTTTTTCGACACGCTATACTATGACTTTTTTCGTGACTTTTTTCGATATCCTATACTATGACATTTTTTCGTGACTTTTTTCGACATCCTATACTATGACATTTTTCGTGACTTTTTTGACACACTATACTATGATTTTTTTCGACATACTATTCTGACTTTTTTCAACATGCTATACTATGACTTTTTTCGTGACTTTTTTCGACATGCTATACTATGACTTTTTTCGACACGCTATACTATGACTTTTTTCGACATGCTATACTATGACTTTTTTCGTGACTTTTTTCGACATGCTATACTATGACTTTTTTCGACATCCTATACTATGACATTTTTTCGTGACTTTTTTCGACATACTATACTATGACTTTTTTCGTGACTTTTTTGACACACTATACTATGATTTTTTTTGACATACTATTCTGACTTTTTTCAACATGCTATACTATGACTTTTTTCGTGACTTTTTTCGTGACTTTTTTCGACATACTATACTATGACTTTTTTCGACATCCTATACTATGACTTTTTTCGTGACTTTTTTCGACATGCTATACTATGACATTTTTTCGTGACTTTTTTCGACATGCTATACTATGACTTTTTTCGACATCCTATACTATGACTTTTTTCGTGACTTTTTTGACACACTATACTATGACTTTTTTCGTGACTTTTTTGACACACTATACTATGACATTTTTTCGTGACTTTTTTCAACATGCTATACTATGACTTTTTTCGACATGCTATACTATGACTTTTTTCGACATGCTATACTATGACTTTTTTCGTGACTTTTTTCGACACGCTATACTATGACTTTTTTCGACATGCTATACTATGACTTTTTTCGTGACTTTTTTCGACATGCTATACCATGACTTTTTTCGACATCCTATACTATGACATTTTTTCGTGACTTTTTTCGACATCCTATACTATGACATTTTTCGTGACTTTTTTGACACACTATAATATGATTTTTTTTGACATACTATTCTGACTTTTTTCAACATGCTATACTATGACTTTTTTCGTGACTTTTTTCGACATGCTATACTATGACTTTTTTCGACACGCTATACTATGACTTTTTTCGACATCCTATACTATGACATTTTTTCGTGACTTTTTTCGACACACTATACTATGATTTTTTTTGACATACTATTCTGACTTTTTTCAACATGCTATACTATGACTTTTTTCGTGACTTTTCTCGTGAATTTTTTCGACATACTATACTATGACTTTTTTCGACATCCTATACTATGACTTTTTTCGTGACTTTTTTCGACATGCTATACTATGACATTTTTTCGTGACTTTTTTCGACATGCTATACTATGACTTTTTTCGACATCCTATACTATGACTTTTTTCGTGACTTTTTTGACACACTATACTATGACTTTTTTCGACATGCTATACTATGACTTTTTTCGTGACTTTTTTCGACATGCTATACTATGACTTTTTTCAACATGCTATACTATGACTTTTTTCGACATGCTATACTATGACTTTTTTCGTGACTTTTTTCGACATGCTATACTATGACTTTTTTCGACATCCTATACTATGACTTTTTTCGTGACTTTTTTGACACACTATACTATGACTTTTTTCGACATGCTATACTATGACTTTTTTCGTGACTTTTTTCGACATGCTATACTATGACTTTTTTCAACATGCTATACTATGACTTTTTTCGACATGCTATACTATGACTTTTTTCGTGACTTTTTTCAACATGCTATACTATGACTTTTTTCGACATGCTATACTATGACTTTTTTCGTGACTTTTTTCGACATGCTATACTATGACTTTTTTCGACATCCTATACTATGACTTTTTTCGTGACTTTTTTGTCACACTATACTATGACTTTTTTCGTGACTTTTTTGACACACTATACTATGACATTTTTTCGTGACTTTTTTCAACATGCTATACTATGACTTTTTTCGACATGCTATACTATGACTTTTTTCGACATGCTATACTATGACTTTTTTCGTGACTTTTTTCGACACGCTATACTATGACTTTTTTCGACATGCTATACTATGACTTTTTTCGTGACTTTTTTCGACATGCTATACCATGACTTTTTTCGACATCCTATACTATGACATTTTTTCGTGACTTTTTTCGACATCCTATACTATGACATTTTTCGTGACTTTTTTGACACACTATAATATGATTTTTTTTGACATACTATTCTGACTTTTTTCAACATGCTATACTATGACTTTTTTCGTGACTTTTTTCGACATGCTATACTATGACTTTTTTCGACACGCTATACTATGACTTTTTTCGTGACTTTTTTCGACATCCTATACTATGACATTTTTTCGTGACTTTTTTCGACATACTATACTATGACTTTTTTCGTGACTTTTTTGACACACTATACTATGATTTTTTTTGACATACTATTCTGACTTTTTTCAACATGCTATACTATGACTTTTTTCGTGACTTTTTTCGTGACTTTTTTCGACATACTATACTATGACTTTTTTCGACATCCTATACTATGACTTTTTTCGTGACTTTTTTCGACATGCTATACTATGACTTTTTTCGACATCCTATACTATGACTTTTTTCGTGACTTTTTTGACACACTATACTATGACTTTTTTCGACATGCTATACTATGACTTTTTTCGTGACTTTTTTCGACATGCTATACTATGACTTTTTTCAACATGCTATACTATGACTTTTTTCGACATGCTATACTATGACTTTTTTCGTGACTTTTTTCGACATGCTATACTATGACTTTTTTCGACATCCTATACTATGACTTTTTTCGTGACTTTTTTGACACACTATACTATGACTTTTTTCGACATGCTATACTATGACTTTTTTCGTGACTTTTTTCGACATGCTATACTATGACTTTTTTCAACATGCTATACTATGACTTTTTTCGACATGCTATACTATGACTTTTTTCGTGACTTTTTTCAACATGCTATACTATGACTTTTTTCGACATGCTATACTATGACTTTTTTCGTGACTTTTTTCGACATGCTATACTATGACTTTTTTCGACATCCTATACTATGACTTTTTTCGTGACTTTTTTGACACACTATACTATGACTTTTTTCGTGACTTTTTTGACACACTATACTATGACATTTTTTCGTGACTTTTTTCAACATGCTATACTATGACTTTTTTCGACATGCTATACTATGACTTTTTTCGACATGCTATACTATGACTTTTTTCGACATGCTATACTATGACTTTTTTCGACATGCTATACTATGACTTTTTTCGTGACTTTTTTCGACATGCTATACTATGACATTTTTCGTGACTTTTTTCGACATCCTATACTATGACTTTTTTCGTGACTTTTTTGACACACTATACTATGATTTTTTTCGACACGCTATACTATGACTTTTTTCGTGACTTTTTTCGATATCCTATACTATGACATTTTTTCGTGACTTTTTTCGACATCCTATACTATGACATTTTTCGTGACTTTTTTGACACACTATACTATGATTTTTTTCGACATACTATTCTGACTTTTTTCAACATGCTATACTATGACTTTTTTCGTGACTTTTTTCGACATGCTATACTATGACTTTTTTCGACACGCTATACTATGACTTTTTTCGACATGCTATACTATGACTTTTTTCGTGACTTTTTTCGACATGCTATACTATGACTTTTTTCGACATCCTATACTATGACATTTTTTCGTGACTTTTTTCGACATCCTATACTATGACATTTTTCGTGACTTTTTTGACACACTATAATATGATTTTTTTTGACATACTATTCTGACTTTTTTCAACATGCTATACTATGACTTTTTTCGTGACTTTTTTCGACATGCTATACTATGATTTTTTTCGACACGCTATACTATGACTTTTTTCGTGACTTTTTTCGACATCCTATACTATGACATTTTTTCGTGACTTTTTTCGACATACTATACTATGACTTTTTTCGTGACTTTTTTGACACACTATACTATGATTTTTTTTGACATACTATTCTGACTTTTTTCAACATGCTATACTATGACTTTTTTCGTGACTTTTTTCGTGACTTTTTTCGACATACTATACTATGACTTTTTTCGACATCCTATACTATGACTTTTTTCGTGACTTTTTTCGACATGCTATACTATGACATTTTTTCGTGACTTTTTTCGACATGCTATACTATGACTTTTTTCGACATCCTATACTATGACTTTTTTCGTGACTTTTTTGACACACTATACTATGACTTTTTTCGTGACTTTTTTGACACACTATACTATGACATTTTTTCGTGACTTTTTTCAACATGCTATACTATGACTTTTTTCGACATGCTATACTATGACTTTTTTCGACATGCTATACTATGACTTTTTTCGTGACTTTTTTCGACACGCTATACTATGACTTTTTTCGACATGCTATACTATGACTTTTTTCGTGACTTTTTTCGACATGCTATACCATGACTTTTTTCGACATCCTATACTATGACATTTTTTCGTGACTTTTTTCGACATCCTATACTATGACATTTTTCGTGACTTTTTTGACACACTATAATATGATTTTTTTTGACATACTATTCTGACTTTTTTCAACATGCTATACTATGACTTTTTTCGTGACTTTTTTCGACATGCTATACTATGACTTTTTTCGACACGCTATACTATGACTTTTTTCGACATCCTATACTATGACATTTTTTCGTGACTTTTTTCGACATACTATACTATGACTTTTTTCGTGACTTTTTTGACACACTATACTATGATTTTTTTTGACATACTATTCTGACTTTTTTCAACATGCTATACTATGACTTTTTTCGTGACTTTTTTCGTGACTTTTTTCGACATACTATACTATGACTTTTTTCGACATCCTATACTATGACTTTTTTCGTGACTTTTTTCGACATGCTATACTATGACATTTTTTCGTGACTTTTTTCGACATGCTATACTATGACTTTTTTCGACATCCTATACTATGACTTTTTTCGTGACTTTTTTGACACACTATACTATGACTTTTTTCGACATGCTATACTATGACTTTTTTCGTGACTTTTTTCGACATGCTTTCGTGACTTTTTTCGACATGCTATACTATGACTTTTTTCGACACGCTATACTATGACTTTTTTCGTGACTTTTTTCGACATACTATACTATGACTTTTTTCGACATCCTATACTATGACTTTTTTCGTGACTTTTTTGACACACTATACTATGACTTTTTTCGACATGCTATACTATGACTTTTTTCGTGACTTTTTTCGACATGCTATACTATGACTTTTTTCAACATGCTATACTATGACTTTTTTCGACATGCTATACTATGACTTTTTTCGTGACTTTTTTCAACATGCTATACTATGACTTTTTTCGACATGCTATACTATGACTTTTTTCGTGACTTTTTTCGACATGCTATACTATGACTTTTTTCGACATCCTATACTATGACTTTTTTCGTGACTTTTTTGACACACTATACTATGACTTTTTTCGTGACTTTTTTGACACACTATACTATGACATTTTTTCGTGACTTTTTTCAACATGCTATACTATGACTTTTTTCGACATGCTATACTATGACTTTTTTCGACATGCTATACTATGACTTTTTTCGTGACTTTTTTCGACACGCTATACTATGACTTTTTTCGACATGCTATACTATGACTTTTTTCGTGACTTTTTTCGACATGCTATACCATGACTTTTTTCGACATCCTATACTATGACATTTTTTCGTGACTTTTTTCGACATCCTATACTATGACATTTTTCGTGACTTTTTTGACACACTATAATATGATTTTTTTTGACATACTATTCTGACTTTTTTCAACATGCTATACTATGACTTTTTTCGTGACTTTTTTCGACATGCTATACTATGACTTTTTTCGACACGCTATACTATGACTTTTTTCGTGACTTTTTTCGACATCCTATACTATGACATTTTTTCGTGACTTTTTTCGACATACTATACTATGACTTTTTTCGTGACTTTTTTGACACACTATACTATGATTTTTTTTGACATACTATTCTGACTTTTTTCAACATGCTATACTATGACTTTTTTCGTGACTTTTTTCGTGACTTTTTTCGACATACTATACTATGACTTTTTTCGACATCCTATACTATGACTTTTTTCGTGACTTTTTTCGACATGCTATACTATGACTTTTTTCGACATCCTATACTATGACTTTTTTCGTGACTTTTTTGACACACTATACTATGACTTTTTTCGACATGCTATACTATGACTTTTTTCGTGACTTTTTTCGACATGCTATACTATGACTTTTTTCAACATGCTATACTATGACTTTTTTCGACATGCTATACTATGACTTTTTTCGTGACTTTTTTCGACATGCTATACTATGACTTTTTTCGACATGCTATACTATGACTTTTTTCGTGACTTTTTTGACACACTATACTATGACTTTTTTCGACATGCTATACTATGACTTTTTTCGTGACTTTTTTCGACATGCTATACTATGACTTTTTTCAACATGCTATACTATGACTTTTTTCGACATGCTATACTATGACTTTTTTCGTGACTTTTTTCAACATGCTATACTATGACTTTTTTCGACATGCTATACTATGACTTTTTTCGTGACTTTTTTCGACATGCTATACTATGACTTTTTTCGACATCCTATACTATGACTTTTTTCGTGACTTTTTTGACACACTATACTATGACTTTTTTCGTGACTTTTTTGACACACTATACTATGACATTTTTTCGTGACTTTTTTCAACATGCTATACTATGACTTTTTTCGACATGCTATACTATGACTTTTTTCGACATGCTATACTATGACTTTTTTCGTGACTTTTTTCGACACGCTATACTATGACTTTTTTCGACATGCTATACTATGACTTTTTTCGTGACTTTTTTCGACATGCTATACCATGACTTTTTTCGACATCCTATACTATGACATTTTTTCGTGACTTTTTTCGACATCCTATACTATGACATTTTTCGTGACTTTTTTGACACACTATAATATGATTTTTTTTGACATACTATTCTGACTTTTTTCAACATGCTATACTATGACTTTTTTCGTGACTTTTTTCGACATGCTATACTATGACTTTTTTCGACACGCTATACTATGACTTTTTTCGTGACTTTTTTCGACATCCTATACTATGACATTTTTTCGTGACTTTTTTCGACATACTATACTATGACTTTTTTCGTGACTTTTTTGACACACTATACTATGATTTTTTTTGACATACTATTCTGACTTTTTTCAACATGCTATACTATGACTTTTTTCGTGACTTTTTTCGTGACTTTTTTCGACATACTATACTATGACTTTTTTCGACATCCTATACTATGACTTTTTTCGTGACTTTTTTCGACATGCTATACTATGACATTTTTTCGTGACTTTTTTCGACATGCTATACTATGACTTTTTTCGACATCCTATACTATGACTTTTTTCGTGACTTTTTTGACACACTATACTATGACTTTTTTCGACATGCTATACTATGACTTTTTTCGTGACTTTTTTCGACATGCTATACTATGACTTTTTTCAACATGCTATACTATGACTTTTTTCGACATGCTATACTATGACTTTTTTCGTGACTTTTTTCGACATCCTATACTATGACATTTTTTCGTGACTTTTTTCGACATCCTATACTATGACATTTTTCGTGACTTTTTTGACACACTATACTATGATTTTTTTTGACATACTATTCTGACTTTTTTCAACATGCTATACTATGACTTTTTTCGTGACTTTTTTCGTGACTTTTTTCGACATACTATACTATGACATTTTTCGTGACTTTTTTGACACACTATACTATGATTTTTTTTGACATACTATTCTGACTTTTTTCAACATACTATACTATGACTTTTTTCGACATGCTATACTATAACTTTTTTCGTGACTTTTTTCAACATACTATACTATGACTTTTTTCGTGACTTTTTTCGACATGCTATACTATGACTTTTTTCAACATGCTATACTATGACTTTTTTCGACATGCTATACTATGACTTTTTTCGTGACTTTTTTCGACATGCTATACTATGACTTTTTTCGACATCCTATACTATGACTTTTTTCGTGACTTTTTTCAACATGCTATACTATGACATTTTTTCGTGACTTTTTTCGACATCCTATACTATGACATTTTTTCGTGACTTTTTTCGACATGCTATACTATGACTTTTTTCGTGACTTTTTTCGACATGCTATACTATGACTTTTTTCGACATGCTATACTATGACTTTTTTCGTGACTTTTTCGACATGCTATACTATGACTTTTTTCGACATGCTATGCTATGACTTTTTTCGTGACTTTTTTCGACATGCTATACTATGACTTTTTTCGACATGCTATACTATGACATTTTTTCGTGACTTTTTTCGACATGCTATACTATGACTTTTTTTGTGACTTTTTTCGACATGCTATACTATGACTTTTTTCGACATGCTATGCTATGACTTTTTTCGTGACTTTTTTCGACATGCTATACTATGACTTTTTTCGACATCCTATACTATGACATTTTTTCGTGACTTTTTTCGACATGCTATACTATGACTTTTTTTGTGACTTTTTTCGACATGCTATACTATGACTTTTTTCGACATGCTATACTATGACTTTTTTCGTGACTTTTTTCGACATGCTATACTATGACTTTTTTCAACATGCTATACTATGACTTTTTTCGTGACTTTTTTCGACATCCTATACTATGACTTTTTTCGACATGCTATACTATGACTTTTTTTCATGACTTTTTTCGACATGCTATACTATGACTTTTTCGTGACTTTTTTCAACATGCTATACTATGACTTTTTTCGACATCCTATACTATGACATTTTTTCGTGACTTTTTTCGACATACTATTCTGACTTTTTTCAACATGCTATACTATGACTTTTTTCGTGACTTTTTTCAACATGCTATACTATGACTTTTTTCGTGACTTTTTTCGTGACTTTTTTCAACATACTATACTATGACTTTTTTCGTGACTTTTTTCGACATGCTATACTATGACTTTTTTCGACATGCTATACTATGACTTTTTTCGTGACTTTTTTCGACATGCTATACTATGACTTTTTTCGACATGCTATACTATGACTTTTTTCGACATGCTATACTATGACTTTTTTCGTGACTTTTTTCAACATGCTATACTATGACTTTTTTCGACATCCTATACTATGACATTTTTTCGTGACTTTTTTCGACATACTATTCTGACTTTTTTCAACATGCTATACTATGACTTTTTTCGTGACTTTTTTCGTGACTTTTGTCAACATGCTATACTATGACTTTTTTCGTGACTTTTTTCGTGACTTTTTTCAACATACTATACTATGACTTTTTTCGTGACTTTTTTCGACATGCTATACTATGACTTTTTTCGACATGCTATACTATGACTTTTTTCGTGACTTTTTTCGACATGCTATACTATGACTTTTTTCGACATGCTATACTATGACTTTTTTCGTGACTTTTTTCGACATGCTATACTATGACTTTTTTCGTGACTTTTTTCAACATGCTATACTATGACTTTTTTCGACATCCTATACTATGACATTTTTTCGTGATTTTTTTCGACATCCTATACTATGACGTTTTTTTATGAAATTTTTCGACATACTATACTATGACATTTTTTTTCATTAATTTATCAACATCCTATACTATGACATTTTTTCGTGACTTTTTTCGACATCCTATATACTATGACATTTTTTCGTGACTTTTTTCGACATACTATTCTGACTTTTTTCAACATGCTATACTATGACTTTTTTCGTGACTTTTTTCGTGACTTTTTTCAACATACTATACTATGACTTTTTTTTCATTAATTTATCAACATACTATACTATGACTTTTTTTCCGCATGAAATTTTTCGACATACTATACTATGACGTTTTTTTATGAAATTTTTCGACATACTATACTATGACGTTTTTCGACATGCTATACTATGACTTTTTTCAACATGCTATACTATGACTTTTTTCGACATGCTATACTATGACTTTTTTCGTGACTTTTTTCGACATCCTATACTATGACATTTTTTCGTGATTTTTTTCGACATACTATACTATGACGTTTTTTTATGAAATTTTTCGACATACTATACTATGACTTTTTTTCCGCATGAAATTTTTCGACATACTATACTGACTTTTTTTATGAAATTTTTCGACATACTATACTATGACGTTTTTTTTCATTAATTTATCAACATACTATACTATGACTTTTTTTCCGCATGAAATTTTTCGACATACTATACTATGACGTTTTTTTATGAAATTTTTCGACATACTATACTATGACGTTTTTCGACATGCTATACTATGACTTTTTTCAACATGCTATACTATGACTTTTTTCGACATGCTATACTATGACTTTTTTCGTGACTTTTTTCGACATGCTATACTATGACTTTTTTCGACATCCTATACTATGACATTTTTTCGTGACTTTTTTCGACATCCTATACTATGACGTTTTTTTATGAAATTTTTCGACATACTATACTGACGTTTTTTTATGAAATTTTTCGACATACTATACTATGACGTTTTTTTTCATTAATTTATCAACATACTATACTATGACTTTTTTTCCGCATATAATTTTTCGACATACTATACTATGACGTTTTTTTATAAAATTTTTCGACATACTATACTGACATTTTTTTATGAAATTTTTCGACATACTATACTATGACGTTTTTTTTCATTAATTTATCAACATACTATACTATGACTTATTTTCCGCATGAAATTTTTCGACATACTATACTATGACGTTTTTTTATGAAATTTTTCGACATACTATACTATGACGTTTTTTTTCATTAATTTATCAACATACTATACTATGACGTTTTTTTTCATTAATTTATCAACATACTATACTATGACTTATTTTCCGCATGAAATTTTTCGACATACTATTCTGACTTTTTTCAACATGCTATACTATGACTTTTTTCGTGACTTTTTTCAACATACTATACTATGACCTTTTTTTGTAACTTTTTTCGACATAGTTCGTTATAGTATAGTATGTCGAAAAAAGTCATGAAAAAAGTCATAGTATAGTATGTCGAAAAAAGTTACAAAAAAAGGTCATAATATAGTATGTCGAAAAAAGTCACGAAAAAAGTCATAGTATAGTAATTCGAAAAAAGTCATAGTATGGTAAATTGAAAAAAGTTACAAAAAAAGTCATAGAATAGCATGTCGAAAATTTTCATAACATAGTATGTCAAAAAATATAGTATAAAATATAAATCATAGAAAAAAATATAGTATAGTATATATATGTCGAAAAATGTCATAATATAGCATTTAAATTTTTTTCAAAAAAGTGGTATAGTATGTCAAAACTTTTTAACATACTTGTCCACTCCCATGTTGATAAGAGTATTAAATACTTGACAAATCTCCCTTTAAGGTTAATTTTGAACAAATAAAAAATGTCATTAATTAGCGATTAAATATTTTAATCGACTGACAGCCCTAAAAAATACTAAACCATTCCTTTTTTAAGGTATGTTGTAAAAATGTCATAAAAAGTCTTAGTAAAGCATGTCGTAAAAAAAGCATTAAAAAAATCATGTCGTAAAAATACCATAAATAATAATAATAGTATAGTATGCCATAAAAAAATTCATGAAAATCATAAAAAAAAAAAATTGGTGGCAGTACACTAACTGTAGTTCTAACAGTAGTACTAACAGTAGTACTAGCAGTAGTAAGAGTAAATACTAGAAGTTGAACAGCCGATCAAAACCACGTTGTTGTTGTTTCAGGCTGCAGAAGGCTCAGGAGGAGCAGCACAGCGTTCAGGTGGAGAAGGTGAAGGTGGAGGAGGAGCTGAGGGGCGAGATCGACTCGGCCAAACAGGAAGCTCAGCGGCTCCGAGAGCTCCGAGAGGGAACCGAGAACGAGAGGAGCCGGCAGAAATACGCCGAGGAGGAGCTGGAACAGGTAGACGAGTCCACCGATCGGGTTTCAGGTTATCGGACGGCGTGGCTTCTAGGGCACGGACGATCCGTTTATCTCCTGAGTCAATACTATCACGACAACATTTGTAACACTAGAGCAGAGGTCAGCAACCTGCGTCTCTTCAGCTCCTCTCCAGCGGCTCCCTGTGGATTTATAGAAATGGAAATGAATAACTGTTTTTGTTTACATTTAAATTTTATTTATCATTGTTGTAGGTCTATGGTACGACGGTACGACGGAGTATTAGGGCCACATTGAGGAAAAAAAAATAAATCTGAGATTTAGAGAATAAAGTCATAATATTACGAGAATAAAGTCATAATATGATAAAGTAATAATTTTACGTGTTATTTTACACAATTTTTTTCTCCTAATATGACTTTATTCTTGTAAAGTTACGACTTTATTCTCGTTATATTACGACTTTTTTTCTCGTAAAGTTATGACTTTATTCTCGTAATATTACAACTTTTTTTCTCGTAAAGTTATGTCTTTATTCTCGTAATATTATGACTTTTTTTCTCGTAAAGTTATGTCTTTATTCTCGTAATATTATGACTTTTTTTCTCGTAAAGTTATGTCTTTATTCTCGTAATATTATGACTTTTTTTCTCGTAAAGTTATGACTTTATTCTCATAATATTCTGACTTTATTCTGTAAATCTCAGATGTGTTTTCCCTCAATGTGGTCCTAATACTCCGTAGTACATTGTCTCTTTGGCCCTCACTGCATTAGACTTATATACTATATACTTAGACTATAAACTGTGTTACCTTCATCACAATGATCACATGTTTTGCGGCTCCAGACAGATTTTTTTAGCCTAAGATGTCTCTTTTGATAGTAAAGGTTGCTGAGCCCTGCACTAGACCGTGGGGAAAAAGATTTTACTTTTGACTTTTACTTTGGAAAATATCTAAATTAATACGGTAAAAATGCAATTGACAGGAATTATTTATGATCCAGCAACCCAAAAATCAAAGACTTACCTCTCTGTAGGTGCGTATGGCGTTGAAGAAGGCGGAGAGGGAGCTGGAGTCGCGGGCTCGCTGGGCGCCACCGGACTCTCTGCAGAAGTGGCTGCAGCTGACGCACGAGGTGGAAGTTCAGTACTACAACATCAAGAAACAGAGCGCAGAGAAGCAGCTGATGCAGGCCAGAGAGGGGGTGAGTACAACAACAACAACAACAACAACAACAACAACAACACACACTGAAACACACTCACTGATGATGATGATGATGATGATGATGATGATGATGATGATGATGATGATGATGTTGTTGGTGTTTCAGGCGGAGAAGATCAGGAAGAAGAGGAGCTCTCTGTTCGGGACGTTTCATGTGGCTCACAGCTCCTCGTTGGACGACGTCGACCACAAGATCCTCTCTGCCAAGTGAGTGACCTTTGACCCAGAATGAAGGACAAACAAACACAAATATTGTTGAATTTTAACTAGAAATGTTCCGTTACCATTTGTTCCTTCCCAATACCGATTTTGATACCTGAACTTGCGATATCGGCTGATACTGAGTATCGATCAGATACCGTCATGATAAAAGAAAAATATCTAGTATAGAATTTTTTTTAATAATTTATTTATTATTATTACTATTATAATTATTAATGTTATTATTATCATAATTATATATATATTTTTTAGAATTATTTATTTTGTTATTATTATTAATTATTATTGTTATAATTGTCATTATTATTACTGTTATAATTATGAGCGTTGTTATTATTGCTATGATTATATTATACTTTTTTAGAATTGTTTATTTTAGATTCTTTTAATTATTATTATTAGTATAGAATTATTTATTATTATTACTGTCATTGTTATTATTATTATTATTATTATTATCAATATTATAGAATTTTTTTTTTAACTACCATTGTTATTATTGTCATTGTTATTATTACTATTGTAATTTGTAATGTTATTATTATTATAGAATATTTTTTTGAATTATTTCTTATTGTCATTGTTATTATTATAATTTTTATTTCTTATTATTCTTATTCCCGTTATTCTTCTTCTTCTTCTTCTTATTATTATTATTATTAAACAGCAGTGTGACAAACACAGTGAAGACTACTGTTTTTGAGCGGCGAAGAAGAACTGATAATCGGTTAAAGAAGTTGATTTTCTTCTGGGTTAATAGATTCTGGTATCGGATCGGTGCGTAGACCGGCGTACTCGCCGATACTGAATTTTGGGCAATACCGGACGCATTTCCGATACTGGTATCTGTATCGGAACAACTCTAATTTCAACGGTTGCATACAAAGACAAACACTCTCGAGCTCTTGCGTTCAGCAGGTTCAAACTTACCTGTGGAGTTTCCTCCTGTTAACACCCGCCCCCCCCTCAGACAGGCGCTGGGCGACGTGACGGCGGCGCTGCGGGAGAAGCTCCACCGCTGGCAGCAGATCGAGTGTCTGACGGGTTTCTGTGTGGTCAATAACCCGGGTCTGGGAGCGCTGGCCGCCGCCCTCAACCTGGACCCGTCCTTCCTCGGCCTGCGACCTCCGACCACTCAGCACGTCCTCCTCTCCGACGACCTCGACGACATGGACGAGGACATCCTGTCTCCCGGGACGCTGCAGTGTAAGTTGATGAGAAGTTTAGATGATCAAGATCTGGAAAGGTCTGGTGATACTTTACATTCTTCTTCTTGTCATTGAGATCGATGTGGACGAATCCGCCGCTGTTGGTGTTGTATTCAGTCGTTTTAATGCATTTTTAATGTGGTCGTGTTGCCCTCTTTCCTGTTAGTAACCATGGTAACGTGTTTAGTTGGCGGAGCGTTAAGTGGAGGCAGAATAATTCTCTGAACACGTTAGTTAACGCTGGCTAGCAAGTATTGTTGGCTTGTTTTTTTTAACGATGGCTGAAGAAAATGCTAGTTTCTGTCAACATGTGCCGTCACTCACTCTCCAGGATCACCAGTGGTAGTTGAGAAAGTTAACATGAACCAACGGGACCAGATTAGACCCCGACGCCGCTGGAGACTACTGCAGGAGGACGAGACGGCTGGATAACGCTAGCTAGTCAGCGTTAGTCAGCATTCCTGTTTGACAACATCAGAATAAATAACCTTTACCTGACCTCATCCTCTCTCAGCTCACCTGTGGGCCGTCTCCTGTCTCCATCCCCTCCTCTGATTGGTTCCTCTTTTCTTGGCATCTCTCTCTCTCTCTTGATTGGCTCCCTCCAGACGCAGCGTGGCAGATGGACCGGCGAGTGAGCGACCTCTGGCCCCTGAGTGGCATCGCAGACACCCAGTCACCATGGAAACACTCTGGTTGGCCTCTCCCTCAATCAGCCTCCCCCCTCTCTGATTGGTTCATACCTCTGTGTGATTGACGAGCACTTCCAAACTCCGTCAGGGTTCCTACGATTAAACACAACAGTAAAATATTTAAAAAATGAAGACACCATTTTTTTTCTCAACAGCACTTAAAAGACTTAAAATACTGTCCGAAAAATATAAGAAAAATATCAGAAAATTATATTAAAATATGTGAAAAAATTATTAAATATATCCGGAAATTAATAGTAAAATATAAGAAAAATCTCCCAAAAATATGAGAAAAATATTTGAAGATTATTAGAAAAATACATCAAAAAAATTAATGAAAATATTCTTTTGAAAGTCAGAAGCTTATCAGAAAACTATTAGCACAATGTGGAAACAAATTAGTTAAAAATGTAAAGAGTAAATGTAAAAAAAATAATATTAAATACATTTTTAAAACAAGTTATAATATTAATGATAAAATATAATGCATCATATATAGAGGTAATATTGCAAGGCTCAAAGAAAATTAAGTTTTAAATAATTGCTGTAATGCATAAAATTCAATGATATCAATAATTGAATTTGATATGAAAAATACAAATATTAAGCTATTAAACTTTTTTAAAACTAAAAATTACTTTTATAAATGGCGTGTGTTATTTTACGTTACATTAAAATCGTTTTCCGTTGAATATTTTAAGCTATATTAAATTTGCTAGTTATTTTGAACGATTATTTTATTGTAAAATATATTTATGTAATTGTGAAACTTTACTTTTAATTCATTCATTAAAATTATTGATTATTTTCATTACTTAATAAAATCAGAAATGTTCAATTTATTTCTGTTTGATGTTTTTGCTGTTGCTCAGCCCTTGAAAAAAACAACAATAAAGAACTGAATCTTTTAATACATTAAATAACTCCTAAAATAACTAATATTAGAAGAATAAATAGCAGAAAATTGCTGATTCGTTGAATTTGACCCAACGATCCCTCGAAAGGAATCTGTTGGTAAATGATCGTGGGAACCCTCATTTCAACTCCTACAAATAAAAAGAGCTTTAAACTCTCCAACAGAGGTATAAATCAACCAGCAGGCGGCGTTCACATGAACATTTGTGATAAAGTCAAAGTTCAGACAACGTGAAAATATCTCAATCTTGTATATCAAGAGTAGAGAAACTGAAATTTATGAGTTATCTATGGAACAATTATGAAATTTGTTGAAAAGTTGCAGCATATCAGAACAACGTGCATTAACGTTAGCTCGTTAGCTACAGATGCTGGCTGTCAGGCAGTTTAGCTGACTCACATTAGCCATTTAGCTAACGTACCTCTGCTAGAAAGCCAAGATTAGATGTTGACAAAAGGCAACTTTGAGGGTAGAGCAGGGTTTCCACCAATCTGAAGGTCGGTGGTTCGATCCCCGGCTGCTCCGGGTCACATGTCGATGTGTCCTTGAGCAAGACACTTAACCCTAAATGTCTCCTGAAGGCAGAACCATCGGTGTGTGAATGAGTATTTAGATTAGATCCTGATGGGGAGAGTTGGCACCTTAGCAGCCTCTGCCTTCAGTGTGTGAATGTGTGTATGAATGGGTGAATGCTGACATGTAGTGTAAAGAGCTTTGAGTGGTCGGAAGACTAGAAAAGCACTGTATAAATGCAAGTCCATTTACCACAGAAAAGAGATGAACATCTAATATCCAGGAATTAACAATATAGACACCGCTGACTACCTGTAACAATTTAGCACATTGACCAAATGCCATATACTAGGTTTCCACCTAGTCTTATTACACTAAATCAAATGTCTGTGAATATGACGGACAACAGCTGTCCATGTGAACGCCCCCTCACCTGTGCAGCTTCACACTCCTCTTCCTCCACCTTCCTCCCTCCGTCTGCTCAGATCAAACAAAGCTGTTTGGATGTTTTCCAGAAGAATCTCTTCTTCTTCTTCTCCTCATCTTTTCACCCTCTGAAGACCTGGAAAACACAACACTATTTTAACAACAGTTTACCTGCTTCCCCTCTTTCCACTAACATCCACTTACAGGTCTGCAGCAGTTAAGAGCACTGAGTAACTGTTTTGTTTTTCAGCTTGGGCACAAGTCAATTCATACAGTTGAATGTTTTAATTCCAAAACACCTCAGATCACTTTAAAAGACAGAAACGTGTCTTATTTTTTTAAGCTAATAACTCCAAGAATACTTGATTGGAAAATTGTATTTTAAACCTGTTTTTCTTTCATAATATGTCTTGTTTTGGAATCACATTTATTTGGAGTAAAAAATCTCTGATTGAATTGATACGCCGCATAAGATTCGGTCCCTGTTTAGCTAACGAAAGGCAACTTTGCAGGCTCACTTTAGCCTTTAAGGTTACATTACAAGCTGTTGAAAGCTGTAAATAACTGTGATTCCTCTCTGAAGCTCAGAAAAAAAAGAAAATGTACAAGACATCATTTTGTTGTTGCAGCTAATTGCACTTTATCACGTTTTGCACCTTTTCTCTTTTGCACTCTTGTAGTTTTATAAAGTATTTTCTTCTGAGTCTGAACTTCCTGTGTTTCTGGTTTTCAAAATAAAACTCCTCCTCCTCCCTGTCCTGCAGTTCAGAGTCTGATGCCCCTGCGACAGAGGATAGGAGACCCTGCTCTGGCGTTCAGCTCTCAGAGGTTGGTTGAAGGGCGTGGCTTACCTCAGCCTGAGGGGCGTGGCTTGTTCACATCGTCGCGTCCTCCCAGCGGCCGGCAGCATCGCAGCCTCTCCATTGGCCAGCTGGAGTTCCTCTCTGTTCCCTCTCCGTCTCTCTCCTCCTCCCTGTCTCACCCCTCCATCGGCCCGGCCTCTCCTCCTCCTCTTCCTCATCCCCCCGTCCTCTCGTTCTGTCCTCCCCCCACCAACTCCTCCTCATCTTCCTCCTCTTCTTCCTACACTGAAGGCGCCACTCATTTCTCTGCTGTGCTCTTCCGGTCTTCCTTCTTCTCTTCTCTGGAGGCGCCGTCCAGCCTCCCGCCTGCAGGGGACGCTGCGACGGCCCAGAGGCAGCGCGGTCGCTCCGGCAGCTTCGGGTATCTTCCTCTTCCTCTTCCTCTGCACGGCCGGTTTCCATGGATACTGACGTACTAACAAGACAGGAAAAAAACAGAAACAGTGAGCGTCATTCCTGAAACATTCGTACACACAGATCCGATCTGAACTTTTGCGTACAAATTACAAATTAAGAATTTGTTCATTCATCGTTTCTTATTTCTAAGATATTGAAAGGAAATTTACGAGTGGTCAAGATTTAAAGTTAACGAGTTTTCAGGATTTAGAGATTACGAGTTTTACAAGTCGGCACGATTAAAGTTTACGTGTTTTCAGGATTTAGAGTTTACGAGTTTTACGAGTCGACAGGATTTAGAGTTTACAAGTTTTACGAGTTTTCATGATTTAGAGTTTACGGGTTTTCAGGATTTAGAGTTTATGAGTTTTGCGAGTTTTCAGGATTTAATGTTTACGAGTTTTACGAGTTTTCAGGATTTAGAGTTTACGAGTTTTCAGGATTTAGAGTTTATGAGTTTTCAGGATTTAGAGTTTACGAGTTTTCAGGATTTAGAGTTTACGAGTTTTCAGGATTTAGAGTTTACAAGTTTTACGAGTTTTCATGATTTAGAGTTTACGGGTTTTCAGGATTTAGAGTTTACGAGTTTTGCGAGTTTTCAGGATTTAATGTTTACGAGTTTTACGAGTTTTCAGGATTTAGAGTTTATGAGTTTTCAGGATTTAGAGTTTACGAGTTTTCAGGATTTAGAGTTTACGAGTTTTACGAGTTTTCAGGATTTAGAGTTTACGAGTTTTGCGAGTTTTCAGGATTTAGAGTTTACGAGCTTTGCGAGTTTTCAGGATTTAATGTTTACGAGTTTTCCAAGACGACAACGATTTAGAGTTTACGAGTTTTCAGGATTTAGAGTTTACAAGTTTTCAGGATTTAGAGTTTACGAGTTTTCAGGATTTAGAGTTTACGAGTTTTACGAGTTTTCAGGATTTAGAGTTGGGTGTTAGGGTTTACCGTTGGTCAGTACGCCACATCGGAGCTTTATCTCTCACTTCTTCTTGCTGACTGGTTTCCTTCCTAACTTTGCTGTATTTGATCTTTATCATCTTACTCTTGTTTTCTAATTCTATTAATAGTTTTTACTGTTTGATATCGTGTTGATATTATGATAAAACAAGTTAATGTATTTGCCAGCGGATGTACTAATAGTCCTGGATATTCATGTTTTCAATCACAGTAAAATAGCAGGTTAGCAACGTTAGCTTCTGCTCTCTCTCTCTCTCAGGGACATCATGAACCGCTCCGACTCTGACTCCGCCCTCCCTCTCTCTCACGGCGAATCACGAGGTTTGTACAGCCCCAAGCCCTTCCTCCTGTCCTCCAGGCTCCACCCCCAGAAGGGTCAGGGCTCTGGGGTTGGTGGAGCAGGAGGAGGAGGAGGAGGCCTGGAGAAGAGCTCCAGCCTCGGGGAGCTGAGGGGCAGCCAGGCCGCCGTCCTCGCCTCCTCTAGCTCCACCCGATCCCTCTACGTCACGTCCGACGCCGCCGACGGCCCGACCGTCTTCTCGTCCTCCGCCTCGTCCAGCTCGTCGGGCAGCGGCGGTCGGGGGACGGGCGTCCAGCTCCCGGCCAGGAGGAGCCCCGTGGAGGAGGACGGAGGGGACGAGAGCGAGTCGTCCGGCAGCCGCAGGAGAAACGCTTTTAATAAGATCTTTAAGAAGAAGACGGGACGCCACTGAACGCCACGGATCTCAGACTAAACTCACAAACCTGCCAATGACTCATGATGAGATCTTCATCATGATGAGGGAAACAAACTGTCGCTCACAGGGAACATCGGGTTTTAACGCTTCACTCTTATTCAACTTTTCTGACTTATTGTTTTATTTTCTCTCTGTTAAACTGAGAAGATCAGATGTGGACTCAAAAAGTACGACACAAGACACACATCACAACGCCTAGATGAACCTACGACGACACAAACCAACGAAGAAGAATTAGAGGACGACTGAAGAAGGCAGTAAAAGTAGAACATTTTACTTTTTCTTCATTTTTAAAGAGGAACTTTGACAGAAGATGATCTTCGAGCTGGATGTT
Source organism: Sebastes umbrosus (assembly GCF_015220745.1). NCBI lineage: Eukaryota > Metazoa > Chordata > Actinopteri > Perciformes > Sebastidae > Sebastes > Sebastes umbrosus. Next base: position 1,035,291 of record NC_051285.1, on the reverse strand, counting down.
AAGACGGAGTATTAGGGCCACATTGAAGAAAAAAACTAATCTGAGATTACGAGAATAAAGTCATACATTTTGGAGAAAAAAAGTCGTAATAATACGAGAATAAAGTCATAACTTTACGAGAAAAACGTCGTAAAATTACGAGAATAAAGTCGTAATTTTACGAGAAAAAAGTCGTAATATTACGAGAATAAAATCATAAATTACGAGAATAAAGTCGTAATTTTACGAGAATAAAGTCGTAATTTTACGAGAAAAAAGTCGTAATATTACGAGAATAAAGTCATAACTTTACGCGAAAAAAAGTTGTATTATTAGGAAAACTTATTACCAGCAACCAACAAAACGGGCGAGAGGACAACGCAGTTTCTTTAACAATCTTTTCCAGGTCCTGATACTGATGATAACGTGGTGCTGATGAAGTTATTCTCGAAATCTCCGATTATTTTTTTTCCTCAATGTGGCCCTAATACTCAGGATAGGATGTAGATTTAGAGAAGGAATAAAAAAAATTAAATAATAATTTAAATAATTCTTTAAATTTGACCATTTTAATGCCAAAGAGTCTCGCTGTCCAAAAAACAGATCTACAGCATCATGAGAACCACCAAGCACTTAGTTCTAAAACCATGTAAGCTACTCTTATTGGAAGTTGTGTCTTCGCTAACCAAACATAAAGAATCTCCAGCTTGGACCGATGACCAATACCTGAGCTTCTGATGAGTCACGTGACTGATGTCAGACAGATAAAATACGAAAAGACAACTTCCTGTTTGTGGTTCAGACCAAAGCAAAGCAGCTAGAAGCGTCTCACAGACTGTAGATTAATGGTGCAGTCTGGAGTAGAAATGAAAAGTGTGTCTGCACAGTTTGAATTAATGACACGCGCAGTAATAAATCAGTGTGTTTTATATCTGAGACAGGATGTGAAGTTTAACTTTATTTACTCTGAACAACGATAAATATCACAATGTGATTATTTAAAGAAACCAGCTGTCAGTGGGAGCTGCTACGTGTACGTGAGGACTACATTACCCAGAAATCCTGTCACATGATGCCCTCAAACACGTATCAGAGAGAGAAAAACATTTGGTTGCTACGACCTGCAGGAACATTATTCAACGTGTTTTTATTTATAAATGTAAAATCAGAAATAAACAAACTATTGAAGACTGTTGTGGTTTATTTTAATGTTAATGTTTAACGTCTGTTCTTCTTCTGTGGTGGATTTCTGTCTGTACGAACAGTTTTTTAAATATATCAGCTGGAGACAAAGTTCACCGTTTGAGCAAACGTCTCATTGTGACGTCACGTTTTGACACAAACTGAACGATGTGATGACTTAAATTCATGCTGAATTAATTAATTATACTCTCAAATGAATAATGTGTGCTCTGGAATGACAGAATTCATGCTCTTGATTTAATAAACGGTACTCTCAAATAGCTTAACTTGTGCTCTCAAATTAATAAATTACTCTTGAATGACTTAAGCTGTGCTTTAGGTTTAATAAATTGTATTCTTAAATACCTCAATCTGTGCTCTCTAATGCCTCAATACGTGCTCTTGAATGTCATAACTCTCGAGTCTCAAATGATTTCATTCGTGGTCTTGAATTATTAATTTGTGCTCTCTAATTAATGCTCTTATTTCTCCAATGAATTAGTTTGTGCTCTCAAATGACTCAATAATACCTAAATTACTTAATTCAGACTCTCTAATTACTTCATTAATGCTCTCAAATTAATAAATCATGCTCTTGATTTTGCTTACTCTATTCGTGGTCTGGAATGACTTAATTCATGCTCTTGATTTTGTGCTCTTAAATTAATAAATTGTGCTTTCTAATTACTTAATACAAGCTCTTGGATGTCATAATTAATGCTCTTGAATTAATAAATTATTACCCTCTGAAATTCTGCTCTTGAATGACTGCAGCTGTGCTCTTATTTTAGTAATTCATGCTCTCAAATTTAAATGTAATGCTCTCAAATTACTTCATTCGTGATTTTGAATTATTAATTTGTGCTCTCGAAATTAATATCCCGTGCTCTCATTTCTCTAATTACGTAGTTTGTGTTCTCAAATAGCTTTACAGCACTTAAATTATTTGATTCAAGCTCTCACCTCTCAAAATGACTTAATTAATGCTCTAAAATTAATAAATCGTGCTCTCGAATGACGAGACATGTTGTGCTTTTTCTTTACCAAATTTCTGCTTTTTCCTCCCGATTCCAGATGTTTCTACTCACATTCACACTTCAAAAAATAAATAATATAATAATAATAAAATTATTAATAATAAATAATAAAACTACAAACTCTTTTTACACCAAATTAGACGCCAAAATGAAACCATTAGTCTTTCCTCTCTGTTTAACCAGCAGGAGGCAGCACAGAGCCGCTGGAGAACAGCAGCAGACTGAAGAGAAACAACATCTAGGGCTTCGTTTTGGTCGTTAGAGGTCAAACTCAGCTGATTAAATGATAATTAAAACCTCAATCTGACCATTTAGACTTTAAGTCGTTATTAGTCGTGAATGTAAAGAAAATACAAAGTAACCAGGTTGTGTGTTCCTTCAAAATATGCTCCACAAGTCAAGTCCCAAGTCATGTCCAACAAGTCACATGTCAAGACCACTGAAGTCCTGAGTAAAAACAAGTCCCAAGTTAAGACAATGAGTCCCAAGTAAAGTCCCAAGTCAAGACCTTAAAGTCCCAAGTCAACTACCAAGTAAATACCAACAAGTCCCAAGTTAAGACGATGATACACAAGTCAAGTCCCAAGTCAAGTCCAACGAGTCACAAGTCAAGACGATGAGTCCCAAGTCAAGAACTGTGAAGTTCCAAGTCAAGTTCCAAGTAAATACCAACAAGTCCTGAGTCAAGTCCAACATCCAGACTAACAAATCTTAATCAAGCCCAAGTCAAGTCCCAAGTTAAGAACAACAAGTCCCAAGTTAAGACGACAAGTCCCAAGTCAAGTTCAACAAGTACTTGAGTCAAGTCCAAAGTCAAGACTAACAAATCCCAAGTCAAGTCCAAGAAGTCACTAACAAATCCCTAGTCGAGTCCCAAGTTAAGACAATGAGTCCCAAGTCAATGCCCAAGTCAAGACCAGTGAAGTCTCAAGTCTTGCCCCAACTCAAGACCAACAAGTCCTGAGTAAAGAAAAGTCCCAAGTCAAGACTAACAACTCCCAAGACAAGTCCCCAGTCAAGACCTAAAAGTCCCAAGTCAAGTACAAAGTAAATACCAACAAGTCCAGAGACAAGTCCCAAGTCAAGGCTAACAAGTCCCAAGTCAAGTCCCCAGTCAAGACCAGCGAAGTCCCACACCAAGTACCAACTAAATACCAACAAGTCCCGAGTCAAGTCCCAAATGAAGACTAACAAGTCCCAAATCACGTTCATAGTCAAGTTTAAGTTTAACTCCACACCTTAAAAACACATTTTTGGTCAAACATAAAAAATGTCTCAGATCTTTGTGTTTCTAGTCGCCCTGATTTCATGCAGAAAACTCAGGTTTGTGTTTTTTTTCTGTGTTGTTGACAGAAGCTGTGATGTTGCGTAACGTCTTTCTGGTCACATTTCCTGTTGCATTAATTTCACCTTATATGGTTTCCCTCCTTCATAACCTCATAACGCCGCCGTGTTTCTTCCCGTCTGCTTCACTTCTCCCCTCCAACCACATCCTGTGTTTCTGCTCAGAGGACAAACCGCCATCACCGATTGGTCCGAAGATAGCCTGAGACACACCTTAAAGGAGAAGAGGAGTTTATAATCTTGATTATTAACCAGTGACCTTGTTGTGTTTGTCTGTAAGAATCTTTAAAAGCTGTTTCACATCCCAGAATGCCGCCCTGCAAGAGGAAACAAAAGTCCTCCATTCAAAACCTCATTCAAAAAGTCGTTTTTGTTTCGGTGTGTTCACCAGGATTGTTGGTTTCAGATTCTCTCCTTATGCAACCAGCGTTGTTTAAAGGTGGTGAAAACTCTCCAGTTTGGGGGAAGAAGTGAAGAAACTCAAAAAGGAGAAATGAAAGTAGAACTTTTCTCTACTCGAGTGGCTCAACTTCCCTTTAGAGCGCCGGAGACACCCTGCAGAGCAACAACAGGACAAAATAACAGAAACACCTGAACGGGCTGATAAAAACTCATAAGGAGGAGATGATTACGTTTCTGTGGTCAAACTGAGACGATTATTGTGCCGTTGAGCAAATATTCGGTCAGTGTTCGTGTCTTATTAGAGACACAACAGCTGCATCGTACTCTGGAAGAAAATTTGAAGTATGAAAACTCAAATCTAACCAGAATTGCCCTTCAATTCTAAGTTTAAAAGGACTTTTTAGGACATAAATACAAGTCAAAGTCATGTCCCAAGTCAAGACCAGTCAAGTCCCAAATCAAGACCAACAAGTGACAGAGTCAAGTCCCAAGACAAGTCCAACAAGTCCCAATTTAAGACCAGCAAGTCTCAAGTCAAGACCAGCAAGTCCCTAATCAAGACCAGAAAGTCCATACTAAAGACAACAAGTCCCAATTTAAGACCAGCAAGTCGTGAGTAAAGACAAGTCCCAAGTTAAGACAACAGGTCTCAAGACCAATGAGTCCCAAGTCAAGACCAATAAGTGACAGAGTCAAGTCCCAAGTTAAGACAACGAGTCACAAGCCAAGATCCTAGTCTAGACCAAAAAGTCCCAAGTCAAGTACCAAGTAAATACAAACAAGTCCCAAGTCAAGTCCCCAGTCAAGACCATTGAAGGCCCAAGTTAAGTCCCACGTTAAGACAACAAGTCCCAATTTAAGACCAGCGAGTCCATAGAAAAGACAACAAGTCCCAATTTAAGACCAGCAAGTCGTGAGTAAAGACAAGTCCCAAGTTAAGACAACAGGTCTCAAGACCAATGAGTCCCAAGTCAAGACCAACAAGTGACAGAGTCAAGTCCCCAGTCAAGTCCCAAGTTAAGACAATGAGTCAAAAAGTCAAGTTCCTAGTCTAGACCAAAAAGTCCAGAGTCAAGTCTCAAGTCATGTCCCCAGTCAAGACCATTGAAGGCCCAAGTTAAGTTCCACGTTAAGACAATGAGTTCCAAGTCAAGTTCCTAGTCTAGACCAAAAGGTCCCAAGTCAAATACCAAGTAAATGCCAGCAAGTTCCGAGTCAAGTCCCAAGTCAAGACCAGTGAAGTCCCAAGTTAAGTCCCAAGTAAAGTCCCAAGTTAAGACAATGAGTCCCAAGTCAAGTTCCTAGTCTAGACCAAAAAGTCCCAAGTCAAGTAACAAGTAAATACCAACAAGTCCCCAGTCGAGGTCCAAAGTCAAGACCAGTCAAGTCCTGATTCAAGTCCCCAGTCAAGACCAACAAATCCCTTGTCAAGTCCCAATATGACAATATATATCGTCAAAACGATATAAAAATGCCTATCGTATAAATGTATATGATAAAAAATAACGTTTCTATCGCAATATAGGCTATAAAAACTTCACATAAAACTGTTATGTTCATTTGGCAAAGCACTTTTCTTCTGTCAAGTATTTAATTCACACAGGTGAGTACAACAATATACTTTACCGTGTGGTTATTTCATATAGACTATTTAATTACTGAATTACCAGAAAACACCCAAAATCCTGATATATATCGTTATCGAGATATGAAATGACCTATATCGTGATATATCGTGATATATCGCCCAGCCCTATGTCGTACTATTTATACGCCTTCCCGTGAGATCGGGATGTGCATCACTGAGCTGATAGCATGGCTCTTAGATATTGTTATTTACTATGTTGTGTAAATGTTTTGCTGACTTGTGTATTAATGCTGCTGACCTCCTGTCAGTGTCTTCTATATTTCCCCCTCACTCACTCACGCTGACTGGTTTCTGTGGCGGTGCGACCATAAATCAGATGTTATTATATGAAGCTGCTGCAGAAGAAGAAGAAGAGAGAAATGATGAACATGTGACAGAACATGAGCTGCTGTCTCTCTCTCTCTCTCTCTCTCTCTCTCACTATGTGTCTGTAGTGACTCTGCTGCTATATTTAACCTGCAGGCCGACTCTCTCTCTCTCTATCTCTCTCTCTGCTTCACACATAGTCGACATAAAGGAGGCAGCTGAGAGACGACGAGCAGGATGGAGGTAAAACTTCTTCTAATGTTTCTCTGCTGCTGCTTCTGCTCAGTTTGCACTTGTTTTTGTTCTGTTTGGAGAACACAAAGAGGAGTAAACTTCATTCACTCTCACCAGACTTCATTACATTTCTGCTCATTTCTGATGTTGTTTGTTTGTGTGATATAATAATACATAAATCTGGCAGGTTAGATTTGATTAGAAACTTTATCTGTCCTGAGAAAACTTGTTGTTTGGCGCTGAGCGACTGCACAGAGGAAATCAAACTTTGCATCAGATTTCATCAACATGGTGTTTGAGGCGTGTCGTCAGCTCATTTACTCCCTTTATTGCAGCTGTATTTGGGCGTTAAAGTTGAATGTTTTGCAGTTTAATGAATTGCAACACTTGTGTTTTTCTGCAGCGAGAAACGTACAGATTCACGTTACTTCATAAAATGTAAAACATGAATTCAAATATTGCAAAAAAGTTATTATTTTGCCATTTAAATATCTGGTTCACAAGTATGTTTTTTCACTCACAAGTACACAAACAGTTCAGTGTGTTGATGAGATATCAGATTTATAAGAAGATCGCATTTCCATCTTTTAAATTCTACACCGACTCCATCGAAACCCGGATGTCGGAGCTTTCCAACGGTGTTTTAAACGCAGTATGCAACGCATATTTGTGGATCAGAGGACGTTTCTTGCTGCGACAAACGTCTCAAGACATCCGCAGATAAAACGCGAATGATCCCAAACGTGATGTAAAAACACGTCGGTGAACTTATTTTGACTTTAAGATATTAAAATGATATTTTAATCATTTTATTTGTGAAGTTTAAAAACATGTCAATGCAGCAGTTTCCTCATTTTTAAGACATTTGTGAGACTT